>NW_027284068.1:295000-337500 GCF_046629955.1 Centroberyx affinis | reverse complement strand
GAGAAGCACTTTAATGAAATGCCTCGGAAGAGCCAATGTAATAGCAAGAGCACTAGTGAGGCACAGAGAGAGAAAGATGGGGAGAGATAGAGAGAGCGAGAGAGATGGAGGGGGGAGAGAGAGAGAGAGAGACAGAGAGAGAGAAAGACACAGAGCAAGAGAGGGACTGCAGAGAGAGAGAAGAAAGAAACAGATGCCCTTCACACAGTCTAGTCCTCTGAGGTTTGGGGAGGAGAGTTTGGAGAAAAGGAGAGAGGGAAGAGGCGGAGAGAGGCTGCGGTGGGGGGGGGGTGAGCATTTTGACTGTTAAATTTTAGAATTATCCGGGTCCTGCTGCACTTGAGGTGTCCTTCTGGATTAAGATGTCTATAATGATTCAGACTTCAGTGCCAAACTCAGCTAAATGTACATACAGTGTAGCACAGTGGAACCAATTGAATTGACCCAGAAGTGCAAACCCCACGTAATTTTGATTTTAGCCAGACAAGGAGAGGTACGTAAGTTATGTGTGTTAGAAAGTTACTGTAAGTACGTAACTGCTTGGACCCCATTCTTTTTTCAGGCTAGGCCATCAGTGCCAGTGTCACTTGAAACCCTCACCCCAACAAAAAGTCAATTTAACTGAATTTTTTTTTATTATGCAGGGGGTATTGATTGATCCATATACAAGCTCAAATAGATCCAGTCAGAGCCGTTACTAGCTTGTTGCCCCCCCCCCCCCTGCTATTTCAAGCACTCATGAATACACATCAAATCTGCATCGACACAAATTTCATACGCATATAAATCTGACCGAATGCTGCATTATTCACATAAAAAACTGATTTTAATTTAAGGAACTTAGTTGCATTGTTAAGACATCAAAATCAAAACAAACATGCAAATTGTAAATACTGAACAAATATAATTATTTTTTTCAAAAACAGAATGCTTTGAATAAATGATAAACTTATGAACAAGAATACCCATACAATTAAGTACTATAAAATGACATTAGCATCAGGATAAAAGTGCAAATGACAAATAACAATCCAATAATATATAGCCTATATTATGCAAAATTATTTCACAAATCAGACAAGAGGTACTTGCATTTGACATTTGTGGGTCTGCTGAGGAAGACGATGATGGACCTGGTGTCACCTGACAAGCAGAGAGGTCTGGCTGTGCTGAGGCTGGTCCTCCAAAGTATTTCAGAAGTGCTCCTGCAGAGACATAAAGTTTCTCTGTGAATTAACCTTACTCATATTGTAATACTGTTGAAATCCAAAACCTGTTCGTTGGTAAAATTACATTAGTAACTAGTAACTGGAAAAATAGTGACTAGTCATTAGAAAATAAGCACTAGTGCGTAATTTTACTGACTAGTGCATTTTAAGGATTAAATGTTAAAACGGCCTGCCATAGTTACTGTAGTTTAAAAATTTCCCCTTAAGTAGCTTTAAAAATACCTTTCCCATACTGTAGCACAGTGTTATACAGGCCTACATATTCTGTATCTGCTCGTTCCAACGCATCATTGAAGTGAGTGAAATATTCAAACCCAAAACTCAATTTTTTTATGGCTGCGCCATTACATTAAATGGAAAGATCCAGATGTCTTGTGCATCATCTTGCACGTATTTCTCTGTAATTCAGCATGACATATTTGGTATATTTCGAAACCTTGGGATCTTGAGTAGGCTATGAAACGTGTGTTTGTAATGATAATCCTGCATAGCGGGCCTCCCGTTAACAACCACCACCATAACTAAATTGTCAACCTGCGGGAAACACTTATTAAATGTGAGCTGTTTGGATGATTATATACATGCCGAATTTACACCCTATCAGTTCATAACAAAGTCTCACGTCATATTTCCATATGCGGTTTTTGCCAATAAGTAATACAGAAACAAACTGCCAGATGTTTGAACGGACCTTCGCCTACCGTTCTCCCCTCACGGTGCGCAGAGGCGGTAGCCGTGCCGATAATTCTGACCATATTATATTCTCACCATGGTTATACGTTTAATTAATATGTCTTACCTCTGCTCTGCAAGCGTTGTTTTTCCTCTGCTTTCTTTTGTTTTCTTTTTTAATTTCCCGAAGGATACGTCCTTTTGGACGCCATAGTATCGGTTTTGAACAACACATGAGGACGCTTATATTCGAGGAGGACAAAAATACGGTGATGCTGGATCCAGTTATCCAACAAGCCAAGTCCAAAAGATTTCCTCTCTATTCATAAAGCTTTTCTACCATTTTCTCATGTGTTCTTCGACATGTTTCCAGTTCCAGCCTTCTTGTTTTTGAGAGCACACAGCACTTGTAAGATTGTTCTTTAGATGTCTGCTCTCTCTGCCTCTATTTTTTCCCTTTACAGTACTTACAGTCCTTTATTTCAAGGTCCAACCCTCCAGTATGCCTCAAGCAGACTTCAGGGTTTCCCCTTTGTTAGACCAAAAAATCAACAACCTGGAAATCTTAAACCTGCTGTTACTTTATTTTTACTGACTAGATTTCTCGGCCTAGGACCATGACATCCTCAGGAGATTGTTACATCAACATACAACTGAAAGATCCATATAGCTCTATTCACCATTTCTACCTTTGTGATTTCTTTATTCTGTATACTGGTTTAGTCTTTTCTCATTGCCTACAGTTTTTGGTAAGATTAGCTAGTAGAAGTTTTCATTCCTTTTAAGCACTCCTGCATCTTTACTTGTGGTATTTCAAGGTCTAACCTTCTCATGTCTCAACAGACATAAGGGGATTTACCAGGACATATGTAATGAGAGAGAGAAAGCACTATGTACAGACTCAGTGAGCATAACCTGGTTATTGAAAAAGGCCATCATAGAACTGGCTCTCCAGAGAGAAACGAATACTATATGTAAACATTGTTCACTAAATGAGGTAGAGAGTGAAACACATTTCCTCAACCTCATGCCCCAAGTATGAGAATATCAGAAATACATGAAATACAAGGACTTTGAATCAAATCAAATACAGAAAACTTACCATATTTGCTTGGTGTAATGTCTAAATGTGCCATCACTGCAGCTAAATGTATAACTTTGTGCCACAACCTGAAGACAACCAATGAAACTGCAGAGGACTAACCTCTGAGATGTCATTCTGTTTTACAATCAGCAACAAGTGCAAGTGGCAGTGTGAGTGCCTTCTGTAGAAAAGAGTCATGTGATTCTCTGCCACGTGGAGTATCGAATATTTTCAAAATACTAATTATTCCGCAACTGTTGCTGCATTTGTCAGCAGAGTCCCTTCATCCCTAGACAACAATAGGCCATTAGGTTTCTTGTTTCACTGTACTCTCTCTATCATTCTGCTGCTGCCTGTTCTTTCTCTTGAGGGCGACAGGGTGAGAAAGAGAGAGCGAGAGAGAGATTGAGCAATGGATAAATCTTTACAGACGTCTCTCTTCTTGCCCTCCCACGGACAGACAGGCCGAGAGCCAGGCAGGCAGGCATAAAGGGCATTGTTTATGGACAGGAGAAAGCACTTAGTTCTTCCTTTACACCTTTTAGCCGGAGGTCTTCTGAGAGTCACAGAAAGAGAGAGGGAGAGAGAAACAAAGACAGGACGGAGGGAGGGGGTAAGAGGTTATAGAAGGTGAGTGGTGAGAGAAGGAGGAGGAGGTGTTGCATTGCCGAGACAAGAAAAGGGGAGATAACGCAAAGGTAGATGAGCAGATGGGTAGAATAAAGAGAGAGGAAAGGAAAAGAAATGGGCAGGAGAGGAGGGTTGATGAGTGGGGAAGAGAGAGGAAGGGAGAGGCCAAAAAAAGATGGGGCAAGGCAAGAGGAGAGGAGGTGGCCAGCGAGGGGAGGGGAGGAGTAGACAGAAGAGGTGAAGATGAAGACCTTAAAGGTGGTATCTACTGCCAATTCTGTTTGAGATGTGAATTCATAAGTGTTACCTCATGAATAATGGGATAGTAACATCTAATCCCTTCACCCCCGTGGCTGGAACAATAAGGGAAGTGGGCTTAACAGGTCAGGAGAAAGGAGCAGAGGAGGAAAGAAAGACATACAAAATGTTCAAAGTTGACATCAATCACTGTGACATTCAAGATAATCAGAGGAGAGCAGGTGAAAGAGGAGTTACAAGTTGGTAGGTTGCTATTGGACAGCAAAGATTGGAACTGTAAGAGATGAGTGGGGAGAGGAGGAAGAGGAGGAGTAGTTTAGAAGGTGGAGGAACGAGGACAGCAGGAGAGAGGAGAAGGATGTACGTCATGTTGGACACTGACACCTACTATAGTTGTTACATTGGTAAGAAAGGGCAGGGAACGGGATAGTAGTAGGTTGGAGGAAGAGAGAGGAGGCCAGGAGAGGAGAGCCGAGAAGAGAGGGATGCTAAACGTGTGTGTAGTATCAAAGGAAATGAATGAGTGGGGTGGGGAGCAAAGGCAGAGAGGAGTGGAGGATAGAGGAGGAAAGAAAGAGGAGGGCAAGGGAAAGGAGATGAGAAGGGCTCAGGAGAGGGGAGGATAGGAAAAGAGGACACACAGAGTGTTTGACACGTGGTATCAAGGGACCACAGTGGTTAGAGCATTTTGATGTGTTGTCTGTTGAACACTAATGGCTTTTTAGCGTCTCTGGTATACCTGTGTATGTGTATATGTGTGTGTGTGTGTGTGGTGTGTGTACCTGCATCCATCAAACCATGGTTTTATCACCATTTTCCCTTGGGAGAATTTTACCGAACCTAAACCCTTCATAAAAAGCAACCTCCCGTCTATTTTGTGTGAAATGTCCACTTGTAGACTCTTATTCGGTGATATTTTATCAGTGTCCTCAGTCCTTAATGGGAGAGTGATTTTCTTTTTTTGGACCCACTGGATGTTTGCGTGTACCTGACCCTCAGAAAACATCAGTCACCTTTACCAGCTGTCCCAATTTATTTTGCATTGGAGCACCTCCAGATTTTACATCTAGATGACATCACAGGCTGGTCATTTTCCAAAAATTCCCTGAGGCAGAAATCACTGGTCGTACAGTCCCACACCATAAAAATAACCTATGAAATCTTAAGGTGAAAGATATTCCCTTTTTAATAGTGATGGACAGAGAAACAAATAAAGATGGGTACTGAAACATTGAGAGCTAGGTGAATAACGCTAGAATATTCGCTTTTCTTCTTTATTTGAATGCAGAGAGAGAGAAAGAAAGAGAAAGAGCGAGAGAGAGAGAGAGAGAGACTACAATACTTCTGTTGTGTAAAGCGCTAGATGAATGACTTCAGTGCTGGACCATAAAAACACGGAGCCAGCTCTCACACTTTGCATGGCTTAATTGAATTATACCCTGTATACTGCTGTGCTCACTGTGTATAAGTGTGAGTGTGAGACAGAATGAGACAGAGAGAGAGTCATGGAAAGAGAGGGGGGACCTGTGAGTGTGTGTGTGTGTGTGTGTGTGTATCCCTGAAGCAGTAATATTCACTGCATCTGTATACAGATACTATATAAAAGCGCAGATAATTTCATGATTATAATTTCATAATTTCATGATGAGCTTTGTTATTTGGCTAGCTGCTGGTTAACATTGTGTATTTGTGTGAGTCTGCATGTTGTGTGTGTGTATGTGTGTTTTGCACGATGGCCCATTTCCAATATCCAGACCAGGTTGTCCTCATAAAGAGATGTGCCAGCACCAGCAATGTACCAGAGGAGAAGACCATTGTGTTGCACAACGGTAAACAGCCATTATACCTGGATAAACCATTCTCACAACATTCACAATTACCTGTTACAAGATGTTAACTTTTTCTTTGCTAACACTTGAGATACATTTACAAAAGGAAAATAAGTACAATCAATAATACATGTTCTGAATTGCCAGAAAATGTGGAATATACCCTTGCTGGTAGAAAACTCACAGAATATAGACAACAGTTGTCACAATACATTTGACAATGATAACAATGAGAGCAAATCCTACACAGGTTACACAGATTATACTGTAACAAACGTCATCGTAAAACAGTTGTCAACATTTTGAACTGTTACAGGAAATATATGTAAAAATATTGTCTCAAGCTAGGTGCGCAAATATAGAATATTTGAATACAGAATGTTGAATATTTGGTGAGCTGTGACATTAAAGAGTAATACAAATTTCCCTTTTCACTCTTCATGCTTTTTTTACTTGATTGGTTACTGCAAAAAGCCCTGAGGCTGTTTTTGCGTTTCATACACTCTTTGTGTCACCTTTCTAAAAGCCCATCCAGTACAATTTTGACACACTTGGGGGTCCCAACTCCCCATTGCAAGTACCATTGCAAGACATCACTTTAATTCCTCCTGAATAAAAGATGACCATTTTAATGGATATTCTCATGCCTGATGGCCTTCTGTAAGCTAATCTTGCCTGGCAAACACGATTGTTTCCTAGAGTGAGTGGATAAAGTCGTTCCCAGAGTGGATTCCTCAAACAGAAAATCCACCCTGAAACTCAGTTTGCACGTCATTCCTGTAACCTTGGATAGTTCACCACTGAATATCAACAAGTCTCTCTGAAAGCTACTGTTGAAACAAGAAGACCAAGAATTTTTTGATGACTGAGATAGATGTCTTGGTGATTCTACCTTTCTCTTTTTGGTAAATACTGGTAAATGTCTGGTAAATACCGCAGGCCATAAGGATAAATGCAGCTGTTTCAACACTCGCAGATGAGGGATGTAAACTGTCGTGTTTACGGGGGGGGGGGGGGTTGGAAAAAGAAAGGTAAAAGCAGTGGAGTGAAGAGCCTTGACCAAGCAAGTGATAAAGGCCAGATGAAATGAGAGCGAGAGGCAGAAAGGGACAGAGGAAGAGAGAAAGAGATGGATAGAGCGAAAATGAGAGCGAAAGTGGTCAAGGTGGGGGAAAGAACTGCCGGACTGATACCCCCCCCCCCCCCCCCCCCCCCTCTCTCTCTCTATCTCTGTCTCTCTCTCTCTCTCTCTTCCTCGCCTCAGCTCTGAAAGATGGTGTGTACAGCATAGTAATGAATTGGTCGCTCTCCCCCAAGCCTGGAGAATGGGCCCCATTAAACTGCATTAAAACACAATAAGGCCTCTGTGTGTGTGTGTGTGTGTGTGTGTGTGTGTGTGTGTGTGTGTGTGTGTGCGTGAGAGTGTGTGTGCGTGCGTGTGTGTGTGACTGAAAGCCAATATTTCTCTTCCTCTCACCCTGTATTTCATTCTCACTCTTGATTTCTCATTCAGTCTCCCTGTGGCCCTCTCTCTCTCTCTCTCTCTCCCCTCTCTGCACCCTCTCTCCCTCCCCACACCATCCATCCTTCCTCCCTCTCTCCTCTTCCCTTCATTTCTCCACTCCGTTTCACTAGCTAACTCTCCAGCTCTTGCACCCATTTACTCCCTCCCTCTCCCCCGCACCCCCTCTTTTCCTAGATGTTAGATTAATATTCAGTGAATGTGTTTTGATTTATGAATAATTTCTTGTTGGCTGCACCCAAATAGTGGCAAACCCAAATGACCAAAGTGCCTCCTCTGTACTCTAATTCTGTATGCTTGTGTGCGTGTGTGCTTTTTCAATTGTGTTTCTATGTTTCTCCTCTGTATATGTCTTTGAGGTATGCCTTGGTGTATGTATGGTGGCTGTGTGTGTGTGTGTGTGTGTGTGTGTGTGTGTGTGTGTGTGTGTGTGTGTGTGTGTGTGTGAGTGTGTTTGTACCCTCTCCTGCGTATTCAAATGCTAGGGGATTAGGAAGCATGACTTCCAATTTTCAGATGCTGCCTCTGTGCCTTTCAACCCCAGACTTCTAAAACAGAAAGGAGAAAAAAATGTCTTAGCGCAGCTCAGCCCGGCACGGAGCACAACACAACGAACCAGACAGCAAAGTGGAATTCACATCACCACGGGAAAGAAACAAACAAGTACCCCACGAGTCGGAGAAAACATATGAATATAAAAAGCTGATTTCCTCAGATCGTTTCCTTCCTCCTTCCAGACAAATGCGTTTGTTGCTGTTTACTGTTTTGCCACTGCCATACATGAAAAGACAATGAACTCTTAACAGTAGAGTCTCACATTCAGAGATGTTTCTTAATATCTAGTCACCCAGTCACATCAACTCTGTATATCCCATTAAAGGGGCATTCAGTAATCTGTGACCTTTATCTACTTCTATCAGTGACCAGTAGAAATTGCAACAACATCAGTAAATCTTATCTGCTCCTACACAAGTCTCTGGCACAGACCTCACCCACAGCTCATCCCGTCCCCTTGGGGCACGGTGCCATGTAATTGACACAAACGGTAAAGTCACATTTTCACATTAGAGATGAGTCAGCTAGCTACTTAAAGCAGAGATCCAACAGAAACATCCCGTGAAGAGGTGATATATCATGATGGAAAATACTTGGGAACGAGGCCTTTTAGCTGAAACATCTCATAGCGTTGATACTGATAGTATCTGTAGTATTCGAATCGGTGCTGATCCAGCTCCCGAATACTCGCACTCGGATTGGCAAATGAAGATGTCCCGATATCGATACTTTGGCGCAATGAAATACTTTTCTGGCGAGAGGAAAAATGTCTGCAGTGTAGCGATGCTTTGATCTCAGTGAAGCAAACTGTCAGCTGTGCTAAGCTAAGGTGTCTGGCAGTGTTGAGAGTGGAGAAGAGGTGAAGCAGCACCCTCAAACCAGCCGGAGAGTAGTACAATGATACTGGAAGTGGAGTCTGCCTTCCAAATAAAAGCATAAAATGTATCACTGTCACTTTTGCCAAGAAGAATAAGTAAAGTAATAAAGTGATTTTGGTATAAACATATGGTGTAACCAGAATTTTTTTTGGTGGGGGAAACAAAAACCACAATTGCATTCACTGTGGAGTCCTCTTAAATACATTCACTTTGGTACCTTGCATTACTCAAAAAACTGCAACACATACTCATCAATTTTTCCGGAAGGTTGTTTTCTTTTTTCATATAAATATATATATATATATTTATATCTGGCATGACAGTGACCTTAAACACAGACGTAAATGTACAACAGAATGGCTTAAAGAGATGAAAATGTCAGAGTCCTGACATTTCCCCTATTGAAATGCTGTGGCCGGACATGAAGTGAGCCATTCATGCAAGACATACCAAAAAAATCAATGAACTGAATCTGTGTTATAAATAGGAATGGATCAAAATACCTTTTAACCATTGGATAGGTCTGATCAGCAGCTACAGGGAGTGTTTGGTTGAGGTTATATTGCTTATATTGCTGAAGGAGTTTACACCAGCTACTAAATCTAAAGGTTCACATGCTTTTCAGGCCGAGTCTGTGAATGTTTAAACTACACCTTCAATAAATACAAGACTCTTTCCTTTTCTGAAGAAATAGGGAAAATAGGGAAAATATGTGATGTGGATTAAAATGTAATATTGTCATGAATATCCGCAAAACAAAGCTGTGTGATGCATTTGTGAGTGCTTTGGCACCTTGTCTGAAATAGATGAGATGAGTGACTCCTCATGGAATCAAAAGTGCAGACCTGAGAGAGAAGCTGTGTGTGTATGCGTGTGTGTGTGTGTATCATCTCTCTCTCTGCAGTGTGTGTGTGTGTGTGTGTGTGTGTGAAGACAAGCAG
Organism: Centroberyx affinis; assembly: GCF_046629955.1. NCBI lineage: Eukaryota > Metazoa > Chordata > Actinopteri > Beryciformes > Berycidae > Centroberyx > Centroberyx affinis. The sequence goes on along the minus strand of NW_027284068.1, from coordinate 327,902 downwards.
CAAACCAGGAGAGGCCAGGTAGTGATGAGAATGATTTCTTTTTGGGTGCTGAAGGACACATTTTAAAGTTGACTTTGGGAAACAAAAGGTGATCAAATCCAACAGTGTCATGTTGATACTTGTGTGCTTGAAGTAATCCCAAGTTTCCTTGGACAGAAAACTTCTCAAAACACATGAACAGAGAATGCATCTTTACATACTGAGATGGACTGTGTGCTTGACGTTGCATGATCAATTAAAACCCACAGGTCTTTATATTCCCAGCTGTTTCAACTGTGTCTGTACTATAGCGCTGTTTGGATGTGATGCAGCGTTCTTGCAATAAATCTTGGGGCCTCTCATTCGTTCTCATTGGCCAAGTCCTCATCCAATGCATCCACGACTGGCAAGTAAACTTCGTCCTCGCATTCTTTTGTTTTGGCGCGTGGAAGGCACACACAACAAAGCATATTGAAAAAGATCCAGAGTTTTGTCTCTGAACTGCTGGCTTCCGGGAAACAGAAATGGATTGCGGGACAGACTTCAGTGATGTAGGGAGGATGATGAGGGCTTTAATATTAAATAGCTCTCTCTCTCTCTCTCTCTCTCTCTCTCTCTCTCTCTCTCTCTCTCTCTCTCTCTCTCGTCTGGGTATACTTTGTGATGTTTTATCTTCAGTTTTTCTCCATGTTTCATGCTTGTTTTCATCCTAAGTCACGAGAAACTGTTGTCGTCAACTTGACCAGACCTCACCCTGCGTTACACCCATGTTCTTTCTCACTCAGTTGAGAATCAGCCTTTTGATGTAGGCTCTGTGGGGCTCCGTGCTCCTGACAAGGTATTCTCATATAAAAGGTTGAATGAGGTTTTGCAAAAGAAAATACCTCAAGTGTTCCGGAACACAGCTGCTGCTGCTGAAAAGTTCACAATGCTTTGTATTTTGTTTCTTTTTACAACGGTTCAGTTGCCAGAGTGCTTTGACCTTCAATAGCCAAAGCCAGACCAGTCAGAGGCACTTCACTCTTCTATGCCAGGGCGCTGTGAAATTTTGTCATAGTATGTCAAAAAAAAAAAAAATAATAATAATATATATATATATATCCGCAAGCGGCGATTGCGGGGTCCAAGCACAATTTGACAGGACTGACAGACAAAACATTACAGAAGGTAGAAAGATACACAAAAACTGACATGTTGTGAAGATCGAACATACAGTCTAACACCGGCTTTTGTGTTGGCCCGTGACTTCTGAAACGTCTGGCCACACCCCAATCAGTGATGCCAATGAGGTATTTTGCCATTGGCAGATGATGTCAAACACCTGCTTTGAGCTTTCTACACTCTGTGATTTAGTGTTGATGTACTTTTTTAATGAAAATTAAAAATCGTCACAGTTTATCAGGGGCTTGAATTCACAACCTTGTAGTCTGAAGACCTGAGCTTTACCACTCTGCCAACTTCCACTTTGGTGTGTGCCACAGTGGGGAAACAAAACAAAGGGACAAGTGATAGGTCACAGGTGCTAGTCCAAACCATATTGAAGGCCTCAGAAAGAATATTATAACTGTACTAGCGTGCCACATCAATCAACTTACACATGGCTTAACAGACATCATCTTGACAGTCCAGACATCGTTTGTATTTAGTTTGATGAAGATTGATCAAACTATCTTGAACATATCACATTGTCAATTTATCAAACTATTTGTAGCTGCACATTTCCGTCTACCGTGCGCTCAGTTTTCAAGATATCATTACAATGTTTGGGCTGTTTACTAATAAAGGTATGACAATTTTAAAAATCATGTTGTTTTTTTTCTGTAACCTATGGTTTAGGAGGACAACACTATGGGATCACAGTCAGTTTTTGCTATAAACAGAGGGGGGCGACTTGGCAGAATCAGGGGTAGGTTCCAGTGTACGAAAGATTTATCTCACTTCAGCTCTCTAGGACATACGGTTGATTTTTTATGAATTTTGTTTGTTGTGACTTGAATACCTATGGAAATTTTATTATTATGCAATAAGCCACGCCCACTTTAATCAACAATGACCAAATTTCATGGATTGACTTGGACATCATCCTAGACGTGTGTACAAAATTTCATAAAAATCTGTGCAGTCAATTATGACATATGAACTTTTTGCATTTGTAGCGCCCACTAGTGGTACAGCTCAAAATGCTTTTGTGCGTGTGTTCAAGCAACATTGCTCAGCGTGTGTTTTAAATTTTGGCATGATTAGATGAACGGTTAATGAGCCAATGGCCAATTTAGTGTTAGGGCATGTTTCATTAAAAGTTTATTGGTTGATAAAATACAAACCATTTGACCTATCAATAACCTTTATACAACTTTGAAAGAGGACGGGCCCAAGATTCTCCACACCAAGTTTCGTGTGCATTGGATAACTGGCCTAGGAGGAGTTGCGAAAAAAGTGTTTCTTAAAGAATTCATTGAAACATTGAAAGTGATATATGAGTTGGACTGGGCACCTTCCAAAGAATCTATGGACACAAGAATTTTCAGTCTACGACACACAGTTCAGAAGTTATTGGCCAAAACGTAAAGTTGCTTGTTAAAATTAAAATTGTATTAGTAAAGTTGTATAACGGCGGGTTCAGACCGCAAGCGTAAGCGCCGCGAAGCGCAGCCAGTTTCCTTTCGGCGCCCATGTTAACCGATTTGACCGTTCAGACCGGGTGCAGAGCTCCGCGGCCGGCTCGCGATCTGAAGCGCCAGTGTCGGCGTCTGGTCTATTTTTTCCGCGAGCCGCAGCACGCATTTCACAGGAAAACACCATAGAAAACACTATAGATGGTCATATCTCCATTATATCACCACTGATACATTCACAAATATATTAAATGATCAACTTAACAGGGTCTTCACTGTTGTTGTTGATGAATCCATCTGCACTGATGCAAGTTTTAAATGCAACACATTGTAGGATGATGATCTATCTGGTTTTGAATTATCACTTGTCCTTTGAAAATTGCGTCTGTTATTGAGTTACCACAAAAGTAAACAAGGATACATGTTTAGGTTTGTTTATTTATAGGCTACTTAATTTATTTAGGCCTATATGTCATTATTTAAAGAGACAGAGATAGAGAGAGGGGGGGGGAGAGATATCTAGGTCCCCTAGGCTTTCCTAATTATTGCCTGATCACAAGTCATGACTCTTGCTGAGAAAACAAACAAATAAACGTGACAGCTTTGATATGAGGGAGTTTGTGAAGAAAGGGGGAAATTAAGAAGATGGAAAATATAAAGTTCATCCCTGATGTGGAAAAGTACAGTGAGCGGTCAGCAGTGTTTCTACAAGGACAGCAGTGAACAGATGAAGCTTTGGTGGCTGTTGGAACACAATGTGAGCAGCTACAGCCTGTTTCCACTGGGTTTTCTCCTCCTGTAGAGCAGAATCGCTTGGTGACCGGCGCGGAGAAATGTGCTTTTGGTGTGAACAGCCAGGCTCCTGCTCGCACGATAATTGACGCTTCGCGGCGCTTACGCATGCGGTCTGAACCCGCCGTATGTAGTACTTCTATGTATATACTGTATGTAATATGGTATGAGCTGTTTCTTAACACTGCTAAAATTAACTAGCAAGCCAAGAAGCACAACTTTACTGTATTTTCCATGGAGGAGATAAAGGCAGCTGATCAACTAGGGAGCCAGAGAGCTGAAATCACATTCAGATAAACTGTTAACAAATGAGGTCTAAAAAGCACCGTAGGACTGAACACAATCTGAACTTGTTCTTGCAAACTTGTTTTACAATGTATGGTGGGAATGCCTTTTTGATATGTATGATTTGGATATACCAGTATAGATATTAAATATTCAAAGTCACATAGCTGACTCATTAATCTATTCATTTGAAAGGAAGTTATGAAGTCTACTCCTCACAACAAAAGAACATTTAGTGTAGGTTACTGACACACTTTTGGGTGTTTCACAGTCCAGACTTCAGTTAGCCATCATACAACAAAACCATATGACTCATAATACCTTGCAGAGAGAACTACAGCTATGGAAACTCGCACAACGCAAAGCAAACATGCCCGTTAAATGGGTCTGTCCATTAAAGAAAGGTGAAGTTGAAAGTTTAACATGTTGAGGAGTATTGGGAGAACCCGATACTCATCGCTGTTTCTCTGTTAGTTGTACCTATGGGGGACGAAATCTGGGAATATGCAAAACTGGGTATTATGGTGATGTAGCTTGGTGTCAATGATGAGAAGTTGCCCCAATTTTGATGTTCTCCCAAGTGGTGTGAATATAAATGAAATTTAGATTTTTATTACCTTGGACTGCCAACATCGGTGGATTCCCTGCTATGTTTCCCACTTGTGTTGAAACACTTCCACAATTTGTGACGTTGAGTGGGAGATATCGGAGCCTGCAAAAACAATCCCACATATCTCATTTGTAATTATCATTACGAGGTTGATGTGAACGGTTTTTCCCAGTCGGCAGTTCACATTTACGGGAAATCTGACATGACATGAACGTGGCATCAGAGTACTTGAACTTTCTACTTGCTAAAATAACATACCGCAACATACTCATGGTTCAGGCCATAGTTAATCGGAAAATTGACTGTAGGCAGGTCTAGGAACGACTATAAGAGGCAGGTTGAAAATAACTCGAATTATCCTTTAAAAACAATGTTTACACAAGAGTGGCCCCTAAAAAGCAGCACTAATGTGGCTCTAATTGCAGTGCAGTGATTTTTCTGGTCCCTAGCTCTGGTTGGTGGCTGTGCAATTATCGTATTGACACGCCAGATCAAGTTTAGACAGCTGTTAGCAGTTTGATTAACATAATGCATCTATTTAAATAAAAATGAATGACTTAAGTGATGTGCATCATACTATACACCATACCATACCATACCATACCATACCATACTGAATATACTATCTATGTTGTTTAGTCTTCTGTTTTTGGTCTGCACACCTGAGCACAAGTGACTTGTTGTTTGGAACACACAGAATATTCTGGAACCGACAATCATGTTGCTTGTCTTAACCTACTTAATCTACTACAATTTTTTTTTTTTTTTGATAACTGTAGACTTTGGAGTGTATTTTCCCACTTATACCATCACTCTTTGTCAAAGCTTGTCAAAGCATTCATCTTCTCTAGGGTAAGATTATGCTCTTTGTACATTGCTCACCTTCAGCACAACAGACTCCCTCTATAATGAGCAGTGTTGGGAATAACGCGTTACAAGTAAGTAACGAGTAAAGATTTTAGTTGTCCCAAACTCTATTTTTGTTGTAACTAAAATATTAGCTCAACAAAATATTATTTTAAGGTAATAGATTCAGCTACAGTGTTGCATGACTATCAAACCTGGAAAAAATGCTGTACACCTACAATTACATTAATAAGGTCAGCAGTAGGCTACAGCAGTGTCAATTCACAGTATTTGATGACGAATGCATAAACTGATGGCTCAGTTAAATATTAACACGTTGACAGTGAATTAATTCAGAACAGTGATAAGACAACTACGTACGAGCGATGCACTTATTTGTTAATTAATCAACACCCTTCCAGCCAATCAGAGCTAAGTAACCCTAACCCTTTGATATACAAGAGAGTGAGTAACTGAATATCTTTGCCTGGATGAACATAGGTTAGACCTTGCACACTTTCATGTTTTAGGTAACTTTGACGTACTTATTTTCATTCCAGTCCCTTCTCTCCCTCTCTCCCTGTTTGTATCTTGTCTTGATGTTTTATGCTGAGGAGGTCACCCATTTGTAATTAGCTGTTTGTTGTATTTGCTTCACAAAAGCCATGATCAAATGGGAGTATAATGGGAGTTGCAGCAGTCAGTTATGCTGTCAATACCAGCCTCATTAGCTTATAGTTAATAAAGTAGAGGTGACATTATTTTCTCTCTGTCTTGCTCTCTCTCGCGCCTTATTTTTGTCTTCCTGGGGGCTAGGATGAGTCGGAGGATGAATTCTGATGAATCCCGCAGTCACTTCCACACACACACACACACACACACACGCTGCTAAACCTCTCCCCGGTATTCCCATGATGCACTGGGGGCAAAGCTGTACCTTGGCTGCAGTCGAATAGTCAAAAAAATATGTCCTAACTCCTATTCCTAACCACTTTTCCTTGACCTCGTTGGAGGTCGTCATGAGGTCAAGGAAAGATGTGAAGGAGAATTCATAAGGACTTAGGAAAAGACAATTGCGGTGCTAAGAGAATCCGACTGCACTTACACTAGGCTACGTAATTATGCGACGGTGGATGTTAATGACGTGGGTCTGCTGTGTGAAACTACAATTTTCCGAAGATGGACTACTAAAAGCGAATCTTAGATACTTGGCCCCGTGCGTTCTTACTGTGTTATTTCATGCAGGCTATATAAACGTGGACAACCCGGTGAAAAATATTGCTTCATCACCAAGGTTGGAATTGAAATAAAAAAGGAATATAGGCTACCAGTCACAAATGTGAAACGAAATGGTTGTCACATTGAGAATGGTTGCTCACGCTCACCCTCCTGTCACATATTTATCGACATGAATCCCAATTAGTATGATTGTATGAAAATAATTGTTAAATTAATGCAAGATATGCATAACATGTTAGGCCTACAAAGCTACTACTGTACATATCATCAATCTTAAGTTTCAAACATGTTGAATTAAAAACATCATCTAGCTAAAAACGTCTCATATCCTTTTTTCTTGAAAGACAGAGAGGTTAATATGCTGATTAAGATCTGATTATAAGCCTATGCATAATAGCTTAAGAACCACCACACAACTCAGTAAACACCTTGAAATGTTGACTTGATTGTACTTTGAAGTTGTTATTTATTAAGGCAAGGGTTTCAGCATCTGTGACTGAAGTAAAATTAATGAATGATATTCCTAAAGCCTGGCAATACAACAACGCTCAGAATGAAGAAATAACTAATGCAAACTGAGCATAGGTTACGCTACAACGTTAACTTCACTTTGATCATTTTACGACAGCAGCGTAACATTCATAGTTCGCCTATGGGTTTAATATATTGTTCAAAACATATAAGCATATTAGCAAGTTATGGCATAAGATGGAAAATGCTTAATAAGCAACGGTAACTTGCATGATGATCTGCGTCTCTTGTCGGTCATGTTAATCGTTTGTTTTCGTGAATGGCCGAATGGTGCCGAATGTTGCTGCCGCAAGGAATTGTGGGGCGGCACTATCTCCTTTCCTTTCGTAAAGGATGGTCCAGTGTATCCTAAGTAAGGAAGCATTGAAGCACCTTTCCTTAGGATTTAGAGAATTCGAACAGCTCTTATCATGGCTGCTACTTAGGTACCTCCGGGTCATTTCACTCAGGAGGAACCTTCCTAAGCAAAAATACTATTCGACTGCAGCCCTTGTCTCTCTTCCCTTCCTATACATCATGTCCCCTCCCTGTCCTTTTTGTCCTTACTGCTCTCGCTCTCTCTCTCTCTCTCTCTCTCTCTCTCTCTCTCTCTCTCTCTCTCTCTCTCTCTCTCCCCCTCCCTCCCCCCTATGTGAGAAAAGGACCTGGTTGTTAGAACTGTTAGAAGTCCTGATGGCAGGCCTGGAGATCCCCAGGGTACTCTCTGTTTTTTATCTCTTTACATCCCTCCATTTTCTCATCTCTTTCCATCACTCCGTCATTACTGTCATCTGTCATCCTGTGATAAATGGTCCCACAGAACCCATCATTGTTAACATGGCAAGACTGTGTGTGTGTCTGCATGCGTGTGTGTGTGTGTGTGTGTAAAAAAGAGAGATGCATGGTCACTCAGTCCCCATTATAGTTAATATGAGCAGGTTACAGAGGGAAGAGATAAAACACACAAGCACACACATGCGTGCAGGGGGTGGGTGTCTGCTATCTGCTATTTAGTGACTTGAGCATGGCACTAGCACTGTCAGGGTGATGAATTCAATTCCCACAGGGTTGAGACATGCTGAAAAATGTATGCACTCATTGTACTGTATGGTACTTCGGCAGAAAATGTCCACCAAATGATGTGTAGTAGGCTATGTTATGCTTGTGACCATAAAGTTCTTTGTGTGAAATTGTGTAACGGTGAAGCAGGGCAATACATGTGTGCTCAGTCAGCCTTGTTTGGATAAACAAAAGTTAAAAAAAGAAGAAACCAAAACCCACCATCAATGGTACACCTACAAGATTGTTGGTGGGTGGGTTGCCTTGGTAACAGCGGGTGTTTGGTTCTGTGTGTGTTTTGTAGTCATGGGCAAGTGGTTTGTGTGTTGTTTTTGTCTCTGTTTTTTTTTTTGTTTTTTTGTGTGTGCGTAACAGAGAAGTTGAAGAGATATGGGATGGGAAGAGTGGATGGTGGAAGTTCAAACCTAAAAATCTGGCTACACTTCTATAGTAAATTGATCTGGTTTTGTATGCTATGTCCATGCCATCCAGTAACAGTGTTAACTAACAGTAATTTCTTGGTATTATTCAAGGCCTTTGACTCCCACTGGACCCGACTGCAGCATTTTTCAATCTCTTTGATCCAGAGGTCTGATCAGTGGCATTGTATTTTAATAGGCAGTTTTTGGGAGCTCTTCTATTATAAATAACCCAAGAGAATGGTCTATGCCTGATAACTAGCCTGCAGGCCACTCAGCAACATCCCAGAGATTTGGCATCGCTTGCTGGTTCTGAATTTGATTAACACTTGTCTACAGCAACCAAAAATCAGGTTTCTACCACTATGAATTGCCAAGGTATCCTCCCTCACTCATTTAGTTCCTAATAAAGGTTCAGACCCGGCTATCCAGAGCTTCCTTTTAAGCTCGCTGCTAAAGATCCAAATAGGGCTACCTAGGTTTTACTCATTAGGCCGGTTTCCACTACAGAGGTTCTTGGGGTTTAAACATTAGCCTGTTTTCCGCTACATTTCCGAACAGAGCTAGCCAGTTCTTACTCATTATGGAGCCTTAATAGGGGTAACCATGGCTCAGTGTTTAGCCTGATTCCCACTACAGGGAATAACAGGAGTAGCCAGGGTTCATTCAGTAGCCTGCTTTACATGGCAGGCTATTTGAAAACTATAGGTTGTGGTCAGACTTGTATGACTCTACATTTACACTGTGGTTCCAATAGCTTTTCACTTCTATTGCCTCTCTGACAGCCGTGACCCTCTGCTCTCTTCTCCCTTCTCACATCTTCTCTCTAGGAGAGAATCTTTGTATCTCTGTATCTCTCTCTCTCTCTCTCTCTCTCTCTCTCTCTCTCTCTCTCTCTCTCTCTCGCACACGCATGCTCTCTCTCTCCTTCTCTCCCTCCCAGGAGACAGCTAAACAGTGATTGATGAGTTTTCACATTGAGCCATAAAACAGACAACACCATTTCTCTCTCACCTACACCTGGGAGAGCAGGAAGTGTATGTGTGTGTGCGTGTGTGTGTATGAATGTGTGTCTGTGTGTGTGTTTCTGTGTATGGCTGGGAGCTGTTTTCTCAAACAGGCTTCAGTAGGTTTTTTTTGTGAAATTTTACAATAAAGTGACATTGATGCTGTCAAGGTGCTGTAGGTGCTTTAGTATGAATGTGTGTGTGTGTGTGTGTGTGTGCCTGTGTGTGTGTGTGTGCCTGTGTGTGAGTGTGTGTGTGTGGATGTGTGCATGCCTATGTGTGTGTGCGCATAATGTGCATGTGCGCATCAGAGCTGTTTTTGAACAGGTTTCAATAAATTTTGAGTGATACTTCTTATGGACGGCTGTCAAAGCAAAGGAGGTATACTGCTATCAAATCCTGTGTGTTTGTCTCCAGTTAGTTGCCCAAAATGTAAATTCTGAAAGAGGCTTTTCATGTAACTGAGCAGAACATGCATTTCTACCTTAAATCTAAATTATTTTTTCCTTGTAAGACTACCGGATTAGCAGCCCCTGGGTGCATGTGTGTGCACATGTATTTGTGATTTTTGTGCACAGGACTTATTTGCTTGCTATTTGTGTGTTGCGTTTGTGTGTGTTTGCATGTGTGTGGGTTCCATGGTAGCACTCAAATTAAACTACCATGCAACAGACTCTGACACTTAATGAAAAATACCAGCCTCTACAAACCATTCCCTGAAGCCATTATACGATTGTGTGTGTGTGTGTGTGTGTGTGTGTTTCCAGTTGCCAAGATACTACTTTACTGGCATAGGTGCAGTTGAAATATGTACATGTTGAAATGCCCTCAGGTTATGAATGTGTATCCTGTTACAAATATCATATTTGCACAGTGACATGCATATATGTATGAGTGTGTAGTAAATAAGTACACTTTATTTGCATCGCACCTTTCAAAACAAGAAGTTACAAAGTGATTCACAGTAGGGCTGTACCCGACTCAGAATTTTGTCAGTCGAATCGGATTTGGCTGTTCAATGTGAAGATTCAACTATTCGTTCCTTTTTTTTTTTTCATATAGACTATCTGGGTATCAGAAAATCCATTGGCATAAGTTTCAGTGATGATTTCGACCACATTAACATAGTCAAATGCAACAGAGTCATGGGAACATATTTTTTACCATTTAAAAATCAATAAAAGACAGCTGTATATGATGCAAGATTTGTCGGAATAATGAGACAGGCAGCACGCATGTATTTCTGTTGAAATCAAGCTCTTATAGCCTATTTTGTTTTTATTTCACTTTAAACATTAAACAATGTGTAAATGAATAAACAAATGAAACAGTTTAAAATAAATTCACGGCATTGTCCGCTATGAAATAACTGACATCTCTTCTTCAGCGGGATAAGCCTACTGCTTTATTTCTCTTTAAATATAAAAGCTAATAAATAAATCTAAACAAGAATAAATTAACAAATGAAATGAAACAGTAAGCCTGAAAATTTTAAATAAATTCACGGCATTGTCCGTTTTGAAATAATAACTTCTCGTCTTCAACAGGATAGGCTTATTAGGCTACTGTATTTCTCTTTAAACATAAAATAAATAAATTGGCTATACATCACAAGGCAGATGAGTGGTCTTACTTTCCCATGTTATGCAGTGTTCTTATTCAGCCTTGACATGTTGTGGAAGAGGAAAACTAGTTTGTCCACATTACTTGGGAGAAGTGAACTTCGGGTCTTGTTAACGATGAAGCCGGCCTTTGAGAAAATTTGTTCTGATGGTGTGGACGTCGAAGGGATGCAGAGTACACGTTTGACAGCTTTGGATAGCGGTCCTCGTTTCTTCTCCACCAGTTCAGTGGCCCTGCATCAACTTTTGTTTGATCCTGCAAGTATGTCTTCATTTCGTTCTGAATCAGTGACAGTCCCTCTTCTGCTTGTTCTTCATCAGTTGACATCATCAGCAGCATGGCTATCTCCTTCTCCTTGTCATCCTTTTTCTTTTTTGGAGGAGGCTCAGCCGTGCTGCTGTCCAGAACTGAAACGATGTCCTCTGCGATTCTCCACTGGGCCGTTGTTAAGTCTAAATCTTGGTCGGCCCTCTTGCTGGTACCAGGGTCCGACAGCACCGCGGTAACTGGCCATCTCTGTTCCACAAGACGTTCAAGCATGTAGAACGTGGAGTTCCAGCGAGTTGGCACATCTTGGGTCAGTTTGTGTACAGTCACTTTCTGTAGGAGTTGCTTTTCTTTAAGTGCTGCTGTGGCTTTAGCACTTTTTTTGAAGTGACCGACCAGACGCCTTGCAGCTCCTATGGTGCGACAGACTGGGTCCTCTTTTAGGGCTGCGTTAATGCATAATTGCAATGTGTGCCCCGCGCAACGAACCTCTCGCACAGTTCCCCAGGACGGATAGCCGGTTAGCATGTCTGAACACAGAATCATGTTTGCTGCGTTGTCATCTACGACAGCCACTCGCTTTTCTCCTGGAATGTCATATGCATCCATGACTTCGCTCAGTCTTTGAGCGATGTTTGCTGCGGTGTGACTCTCTCCCATCTCTTTTGTTTCTAAAACAAACGACTCCAGTCGCCAGTCATCTGTAATAAAATGGGCAGTCACTGTCATGTAAGCTTCCATTTGCTGTGACGTCCAAATGTCGGTAGTGAAACTTACTGCTGCACTGTCCTTAATTTGCTCCATAATGACCTCTCTCATTGTGTCATATTTTGCCATCACTGCGTGCATAACAGTGTCTCTTTTAGGGACAGTGTACCCTGGCTCCAGAGTTTCCATTAGCTTCTTAAATCCTGCACCCTCAATAATATTCACAGGCCTCATATCTAGTGCAATGAAATCTGTGATGCTGTTGATAATTGCTCGTTTCCGTGTCTCCGTGAGCGGGGGCCTCAAATCTAGAGTTTTCTGGGTTAATCTCGGATGTGAGGATGAAGTAGACGGGCCGTGGTCATCTTCACCACTGTACGTGGGATGGGCCTAGCAGAGATATGCATGACATATATTTTAAATTAGCCTTGTAAATAGACTTATTGCCTGCATTATATGTATAGTAAATCTGCCCAGAAAATTGCAGAATGGCCGCCTACCTATGCAACTTACCCGTTTCAAGTGGTTTGCCATGTTCGATGTTGTTGAATGATAAGCGAATTCTTGCATACAGAGTTTGCATTTAGGGTTGTCCTTCAAAAGGTCGAAATGCCGCCATACTTTAGACTTCTTCTGAGACATGGTTATAGCTAGCCTAGTTTACCAACCACTCCACCTCAGGTTTCAGCTTCTCTCATCAATTAATCACCAGCGCATTTTGTCACATGGATTTTTTTTTTTTTTAGCAAGCGTGCCAGATAGCCCTGCTAAAATCTAAAAATATATTTGTGATTCACCTTATTTATAATTCCTCATTGAAATGTTATCCCTGTGCATTTTTGTAAGCTTCTATCTGTTTTATCCTGTTATTGTAATGCACACTGACTGACAAAAAAACCCAAAAATGACTGCTCTCAGTTGACTGACGTCACTCTGACAGATGATTCGACTCGTCGACTTTCAGGGGGCAGCCCTAATTCACAGAGAATAATAATGAAAGTATTAAAAAGTGCCTAAAAGAGCAAACAAATAAACATTAATACAGCAAGCAAATATACAGACAACAAGACATCCAGACCTACAACAATTTAAATTAAAACTAAATGAATATGCTAATTAAAAGCCCTTCAATAGAGGCAGGCTTTAAGGCACTTTTTGAAAGTAAATATGGAGACACCTGATCTGATATTTTGGAGAAGGCTATTCCAAAGTTTGGGTGCCACTAGTTTTTTTTGTGTGCGTGCATGCGTGCGTGTTTACAGTGTGTCAATGCCAATCACTCCTCTACCCCTTACTATGTCTTCTGTGACAGACCTGTGATCAAATGACTGCAGATGGTTCAAGGAGCTGAATGTAGTCTCACAGCTGTCAGCATGGACTGCAGAACGCTTCTCCAGAAAGAGGGGCCGTAAAGTGACCTTACCCGCCGCCCAGCTAGATGTAACCTATTGCCATTGACTTTAGGGCATATTGCACAGGCCTCGACCAAGCGTATTTAGCCTGCTGCATACAGTCTGCACAACAGAATAACACTGAGTGACTGACTCGCATGCTTTACTGTTCCTCAAACTTCCCATAAAAGTGCATCCGCTGTTCGTTTCTCTGCACAAACTCCTTGGCGACTCTGGTCATATTCACTCCAGCAAGAACCTGCCTGTGCGTATGGCAGCACTTTTCAGGCAAACCTCAGATGTGGGAGCAGGTGTAGCATCAGCAGCACAGGGGTTGACGGAGTCCGAATCCATTTTGGAAACTGTAGCATCTGCTCTGTTTGCTTTTGAAATAATCGGTTAGGCTATATTATGTCGTTTCAGCTGACATATGACTTTCAAATTGTTGGGTGCATAGTTAGCCAATGGAGTTGGCTCGCTTAAAGAAAAAGAAGTGAATTGCCTTATTAGGCTAGTCATTTGTGAAATATAATAAAACAGAAATAGAATGGATATTCAGGTATTGTACTGAAATATATCATCACTTGTTGACATTAACTCGTTACCTGTTAATAGGTTTTATAGTGCTATATTCTTTTTATTTTCCCCTCAAATTTTCAGTATATGTGGGGGCCCCCCTTCTGCAGTCCGTGGTTGTCAAAATAAAACACAATGTTAAAGGAGCACTCCGAATCTGGAAATTAGGCTATACTGAGATGCTACAACAGTAGTGGAAATCCATCCATTTTCCATACCCACTTATTCCTATTCAGGGTCATGGAGAAACGCAAATGAAATAAAATACACAGCACAATGGGGTAAATTGTTGCCCAGCTCTGCAGGTTGTATAAATGAGACTCAAAGTCAATGTTTTTCAACTGAAAGGTGAGCCGGTGGAAGATGGAAATGGGACCCTGAATCGCTGAGGAAACTGGTAGAAAATGTTGCATATCCCAGCAAAGTTGAGACACAACAGCTTGCAAAATCAGATTGGGTGAATAATTATTTCTCCTGAGAGAAATAATAATACAAAATTGTTTAAACTACTCTACACAATGTGCAGTCTAACCTGAAAGTGATGCTGTGGAGCCGTGCTGCATCATCTTCTCACTGCTCATGGAGCTTATGACAAATTTCTATGCTGCTTGCAGGAGTAGCATAGAACAGTATACTTGGATATTCATCATGCATTACTGCTGTACTGTTTCACTCCCATGAGGAAAATTTGTTCTCATCTTAGATAGCACACAGATCATTTGAAAGGGACAGATTTCATGTGACAACATGACTATATAGTTTACTGTACTTAAGATTTGAAAAAATGAATATGATGTGATGGCTGCTCTAGTATTAATGTGGGATGGATGCAAGATAAATGCATGATGGAAATTTCAATCTTGGCTGCCATCGCATCTTAAAGTACTTTCTAGTGGTTTGACAAGCACCACTCACCACTCACTCACGTGTGTGTGTTTGTGTGTGTGTGTGTGTTTGTGTTTGTGTGTGTGTGTGTTTGTGTGTGTGTGTCCAGCAAGCATAGTGTCATACTGGGTCTTACCTGTCAAACAAACACCTGTGATCAAATAGCTGCAGATGCTCACAGGATCATAAACATCCAGCCTACCTACTGCCTCCTATGATGCCACAATTTTATGAGGTAAATATAGAAACAAATCCAAATTTACAATCACCCTCTGGTAGAAAAAGATAAAACATCAATATGCTAATATCAAGGTGAAAAAGACTGATGTAAAGAGAGCCAAATATTTATGTCAAATGAAAATAATATGTTACAGTAAATCAGGAAAACAAAGAGGATTACTTCCTCATTAAATACTTCTGTATCTGAGATACAGGCCGAGATGTTTCCCAGGATTTCATGTAAGCAAAGTGTTTCAATTTATATCATTTGACCAAAAGTGAATATTTTATTTCTATTTTTGCAGAGGTTTTACTATTAGTATCAATATCAGGTTCTCACAACATAGGCAGCAAGCACAAATGAGATATTTCCTGATTTGATTTTAAGGAGCGACTTCCTCCTGCAGTGAATTGGAAACAGGCTGTCAAACGTTATTTGACTGAGAGTTTCCCATCATCTCAGGGAATCACATTTTATGTCAGAGGAGACGTGAGTGGATGATTACCAGAAAGAGAGAGCGAGACAGGGAGGAAGAGAGAGATGGGAAATGGAGATGGGGTGCAGAGATGGAGAATGGAGAGAAGGATGGTAAAAGGAAAAGAGACAGAGTGCCTCCAGAGTGATTTGGATGCTTTCTAACCCTGAATTGATATGGCAGGAACAGTGGAAGGGACTTTTAAAAACATTCTCTTGCAGTGTTTCTTAAACTGCAGTTTGATCCAAAACACATTGCAGAGCTCTTGGGTGGGTTCCAACAGGTCAAGAATTGTTGTTCATTTTAATTAGTAACCTTAAACCTAACCCTAACCCCGAGACTTAAGGAGGCAGTTTAATTTGTTGTACACTGAAAAGGTTTAAGAATCCCTGCTCTATAGGAGAGAGAGAGGAAGAGGGAAAGAGAGGATGAACAGAGACAAAGGGACACAGGATGACAGAAATAATAGGCAGAGAAAGGCATGGATTGAAATAGAAGAGTAGTAGCGGGGATGCCCAGATGCCCAACAAAGAAAAGAAAAACAAAAAAGGGCACATCAGTTGTAGTACAGGGGAGTTCATTGCCAAGTTAGAGGTCAAACTTGCTCAGAAACTGGATTTAAATTAAATAATCAGTGACTTTGCCACAAGGAAAGTTTTGGTGTAATTACTGTAAACAAACTAGAAGGGCACTCGGAGAGCGCAGACCTCCACCAAGGTTTGTGCTATTATTGCTTGTTCAAAATTTAATGGGTTCTTCCTTAGCCCATGCTACACCCTTCCACAAAGTTTCATGAAAATCGGACCAGTAGTTTTTCCGTAATCCTGCTAACAGACAAACAAACAAACAAACGGCACCGAAAACATAACCTCCTTGGCGGAGGTAATAAGGCCATTGCTGATTGGCAGCCTCTACCAGCCTCTACACTGCAATTTCGGATTTTGTGGGAAATCTGCTGGATTGCTTTATGGCACAAAGGGATGTTGCTTTATGGCACAGAACAGGAAGAGGACTACAGCTCTTCCACCACAAATCCATCAGATTTTCTTGTAATGGCAGATGGTGGAACAAGCAATGCATGTGATGTAATGTTATGTAATTATACCAATGTATCACAATTAATTTGACAATGATATGTTCATGTTTAAAAAATCTACACACAGCACCTGTAATGAAAGACATGGAGAGAGGGAAAAAAATAAATCCAGAGAGAGAGGGAGAGAGCAGGAAACAGATGGGCTGTGATTTATTTATTTATTTATTTATTTTTTAAGTTCCAGGAGGTGTCAGACACTTTTAGCCTCAGGATATGCCCAAATACATGCATAGACTGACCCAGTGGAGCAGAGGCAAGCGTATGGTTGTGTCTTTGTGAGTCTCTGTTTGTTTGGATATGTGTTTGTTTGGGTGTGTGTGTGTGTGTTTACAGTTGTGTGCCTGTGATTGCCCCTAAATAATAGAAAACCCAAAGACGTGGCCATTTATGGGCCTCATTGGGAAAAGTGCAACTGTTGGATAGAATGGCGTAAGTATAACAACACAACGGTTTGTGTGTGTGTGTGGATGTGTCATGTATAGTTGTGCAGTCGGATTATTAACAAGCCTAGAGCATCGCAGTAGAAAAATGTAATGCACATTGGGAAACAGAGTGCACCTCCATTGTGCTAATAGGTGCACTTTGGGCGGGTGTGCGTGTTTTTGTGTACGTTCCTTCATCTGGGTGTGTGTGTGTGTGTGTGTATGTGTGTGTACATGAAAATGAGCCCCAGTTGTAGAAACTCTTAAAAGTGTTGCAGCTGAGACGGGGGGAGATAAGAAGTGCTCCTCTTTGCACCCTTGGCGTCCTATTAGGAACATTCAGGGCAAATCCCCTACTAGCCTTAACTACACACACACACACACACACACACACACACACACACACACACACACACACACACACACACACACACATATACACACACACACACACACACACACACACACACACACACACACACACACACACACTTTCTCTCTTTCTCTCTCTCTGCCTCTATTTTTCTTCTTCTGTCACATACAAAAACAAAAAACCTTTGAAGTTATTAACCACTAAAACGGCAGGGAAGGGAAAGAGTATGTCCTACCTTGATATAAATCCCATAAAGCTGCTGGCTACCTTTTCAGGCAATTTGAAATGTTTGTGTGATACTGTGATGTTTGTGAATGCGTGAAAAGTATGCTGCATTGTCCTGGACCTCAGACCGCGCCACTGACTGATGATGCATATAGAAACTGCTAAGAGACTTGTCGTACAAGCCCTTCACTGATTTGCGCCCCATTAGGCCTAGACCATGTACTCCAGACTCTGTTCAGTGTGAGTCTGATGTATGCACTGGCAAACTGGCTGTAAAGGTGAGTTTGATCCACTCCATTAAACTTTGGCTGCAATAAAATGCTCCTTAAGTATCCCTTAAAATGCCTTCAAAGGTAAGAAGAACAACTCGATTTGTATCCCTTGTCAATTTCAGGCACATATTCCTTTTTTTGCGGATAAAGACACTTGATTTGGTATTTCAACATTGCCGAACATAGTCAAACCGGAGAAGCCGGTGAAGTATGTCTGCACCATTAAATCACCATTGAAATTTGGGATGTTCTGTTTGAGATGCCCCTTATTTCCCTGTTATCTAGCATATGGTGCGATGGTTCAGTGGGTACAGCATGGCACTAACACTGCCAGGGGTCGGGCTTCCACTCACACTGCAGCCACCCATGCTAAAAATGTATGCACTCATGGAACTGTAAGAAACTTTGGATGAAAGTGTCCACCAAATGGCCTATGCATGCATATGTTATAACTATTTGATATCATTCAAGTTTAGGTGAGTAGAATGAGTAGCTGCAGCACACTGGTTGTTTATTCAGTTGTTAATCCTGTATGACAGGCCACCAATAATACAAAACTCTTCGCCGGTTGCTGCAGCTCCAAAGTAACTAAACACTGAATATATTGACGATAAGTCTTCAGCCCACGACAAGGCTGGTGCACTTCCCAGGTTGAGGGACGTCCCAGCCTCACTGCAAGAGATATAAATAGCCTTGCAGCTGTGTCCGAGTACCATCAGTCACTGCTCACTCTCCTGCCCCAGACAGACACAAAACCACACCCCACTACCACAGAAGCCTTGACCTCTTTGCTTTCATCTAAATTTGAGTGATACTGATGCAAGCAAAGTTTGACATTGGAGTACCTATGCCCATGCAGGATGACTGATAGAAACAGAAGCATGCAGGAATAATCTTTGGATGATTGCAGGTGGTGCAGGCACAGGTCTCTTTAAACACAGTATGGGGTTTGGCCTAAAATAGGTCTCAGGCCTGTTGGTGTTGACTACTGAGTACTATCAGGATTTGAGTTGATTTAGGATGGATCTCAGGACAAGGAACTAAATCGCTCATTTGCCTCCAGCACCCAAAAGTTTAAGAACCACAGGATCAGACTGACGGCCAGATAGACAGATAGACAGATGGACAGACAAATAAATGGCCAGTGGACAGCGATGAAGGCACAGAGAGCTTGGCAGGCCACGACACAGATATGCACACACACACACACACACACACACACACACACAGAGAAACACAGGGAGACACACAACCACACTCATGCACACACACATAAACACACATTGTAACTCACACACGACACACACAAACACAAATGCACAAACACACACTTTAACCCACACATAAAGTCACAAATAGACACACACTCCACACACACACTCCACACACACACACGCTTGCTCCGTTGAGTGGCTCTGATGGATATGTGACAGCTGTGCTCCTCTGTTCCCTTTCTCTCTAGCTCCCCTGATGAACTCTCCATCTCTCATTCAACTCATTAGCTAATTCACAAATCAATATCAATGAAACTACCTTTCAGTTACACATTCCCCACCCCCTTTTCTGTGTGTGTGTGTGTGTGTGTGTGTGTGTGTGTGTGTGTGTGTGAGTGAGCCCCCATCCCATCTCTCTTTCCTCCTGCCTTTTGATACCACATTCCCTCCCATAACAAATCAATATCAATGAGACTACCTTTTGCTTTCACACACTATCCATCTTTTCCTGTTTCCCACTGTCATGGACTTATTCTTACTTCTCACTTTCCTTACTTCTCTATCTTCATGCAGTATATATCTTTTTTTCAGACTCATAATGATGCATCCTTATTTCTCTTTTACTTGGATTGTGTGTGTGTGTGTGTAGTCCATTTTGGCCATCAGTCACGGCCTCAGTGAAGATGGCCGACGTTCAAGACATCTAAAAGCTCATTTCAATGGATAATTTACAAATTTTTTCTTGTTCTCTCATTCTTTTTTCTTTTTTGTCTCTCTCTTTTCTCTCCCTCTCATTTTTTTTATCTTCAAAGTTCTTCATTAGTTAGAAAGTTGACCAAACAACGTACAAAGTAGAATAGAATACAATCAACATTCATTCTCTCTCTCCCTTTCCCCCTCCCTCTTCCTCGTTTCCATATTTTATCCCTCTTTGAAAGCCATATTAATAAAATTCATAATGAGGGCTGGCCAGTGGTGCATGGTAGAGATTAGCACTGGCTGAGATTCATACTGTTTAGTCCAATGATGGGCACACACGTGCGCGCACACACACACACACACACACACACGCACACGCACATTCTTTATTGTGTTTCCAAATATTTCATTAATACTCCCCCAAACACACACACACACACACACACACACACTCAAACACACATTCCCCCGCCTCTCTCCGCCTCTCTCTCTCTCTCATACATTCTCTCACATATACACATGGCGAGGCTTGCAGCATGTCAAGTGAATCAGTCTTAGTAATGGGGCAGACGAATGACAAAGACACCCGTGGCGATTAGAGGTCCATATGTGTCTTATTAACAGGGTGACACCATTTGTGTGTCTGTGTGTGTCTGTGTCTGTGTGTGTGTGTGTGTGTGTGTGTGTGGGGCTAACGAAGGCAGCCTCAGTGTGGCGACGTGCCTCATGGCTCTGTGTCATCACACTTCTTGTCGCTAAGATGACTGCCCAGGGAGAGGATAGAGACGAAAGGCTATAAGAGGGACAGCAGGAGTGAGGGAAAGAGAGAAAGGTGAGGAAAAACAAGACAGAGGAAGAGAAGAAAGGGAGAGAGGGAGGGGGAGAGAGAGGGAATTACTAACTTAACTAACTTATTTAATTCTTACTTTAGTCATTTTTCATTCATTTGCTAATGTAATAATCTGCAACATTTTCAGAAATTAATGTCCGTTTTGCTACTCTTGATGTAATTCAAGTGATTCATCTTATACCCAGTTCATTAAAGCTTTTACCTTTTTGCTCTAAACACCTGCTGTCAGGTCTTTCCTGGGAAAGTTAGTCTGTGCTTACAGCAGCAGCAACTGCAGTTTTTTTAGGATTAGATGAAAAACTTAGTAGTTAGCATGAGCAGCAATGGCCACCATGACTGAACAGACAAAGACAAAAACCCTGCCCTTTTCTGTCCTCCCTTCTTTCTTATTTTGCCTGACATTTAGCCTGTATGATGTTTGATTAAATCAATGTTGTCCCTTATGTCCTCTGTCCAGCCAAAGCTTTATAAAAGCTAAAGCAAGTAAGAACTTAATCTAATGAATTACATTCTTGTATTTACACATTTCAAAAATCTTACACTTAAAATTGAATTATTCGATCATCCCACCAATTAAATAGCAGAGAAAACCGAACACCCTCTGCTAATGCCGGGCTTGTATAGCGAAATGCTGAGTATCCTCTGTTAATACCAGGCTGGTAAAAAAATTGCACATCAATTGCGAACACAATCTGTGCTGTCTTAATGTCCAATTTACTAAAGAAACTGTGCACATCAAGTAATCGCGCTGACACGCCCACACAATTAGAGCTGATCACAATTAGCGACAAGACAAACATATAAATAACATCTTGGAAGCAAGCCACAGAAATGCATCGTGACAATGGCTTGCAAAACATCCGAAACTGCCCTAGATGGCTTCAGTATCCCGGCAGCACAGGCAACAGATTTCTGGAAGGAGCCAGATGCAAGAACCTGAAGTATTGACAGACAGCAGTTAATCAGTCTCGTCCTTGATCTCAGCAAATAGGCTAAGTCAATAATTGTACGACTTTGCAACCTAGAACGCCAAATAATTAATAATAATCTCGGTTAACTGAAACAATGATATTCTCTTTCAAAATTTCCTCTCTCTAACACGCCTGAGATGTTGGCGATGCCTTTGCCAGGTTACAATCACAGCTGCCATAGTAATTGGAAAGTATGAGTATCCTCTGTTAATGTCAGGGTGGTATAGGGAAACATTGAGTGGCCTCTGCTCATGCCAGTCTGGTATAAAGCAACACTTAGTATCCTGTTAATGCCAGGCTGGTATAGGGAAACACTGAGTATCCTGTTAATGTCATGTTGGTATAGGGAAACACTGAGTATCCTGTTAACGTCATGCTGGTATAGGGAAATGCTGAGTATCCTGTTAATGCCATGCTGGTATAGGGAAATGCTGAGCATCCTGTTCATGCCATGCTGGTATAGGGAAATGCTGAGTATCCTGTTAATGCCATGCTGGTATAGGGAAATGCTGAGTATCCTGTTCATGCCATGCTGGTATAGGGAAATGCTGAGTATCCTGTTCATGCCATGCTGGTATAGGGAAATGCTGAGTATCCTGTTAATGCCAGGCTGATATAGGGAAACACTGAGTATGTTAATGCCAGGCTGGTATAGGGAAATGCTGAGTATCCTGTTAATGCCAGGTTGGTATAGGGAAACGCTGAGTATCCTGTTAATGCCAAGCTGGCCCTCTGACTTTTCCCCTACTACCTGGTCTCTCTCCTGGTGGCAGCGTTTAGCAGCAGGTTGGCACTAATCCAGGATTTATTCACTCTCTCTCTCTCTGCCCCAATTTCAGCTCCCTCCATCTTGTACAGATAGGTCAATACATTTGCCCTGCGGTGCCCCTATTCATGCCAGGTTGTAGTTTTGAGTCAACTTGCTTGTCATCTCTCCACACGGGGTTGCTATCTGTCTTCCCGGTTCATTGCCATCTCTTTTGCCCTGTGTCTTGTGTTTGAAAAATGCCTTTTCTTTCTGCCTCTCCTCTAACCCGTGCCAGGTTGGCCTTCTCAATGCGGTTGGCTTTGAAATATGACACTATAAATATGGCACTTGTTACACAGTATCTCCCCAAAAAATCTGAATTATCATTTTAGCCACAACTGTGCAGCCTTACTAGGTCCCCTACAGTGCCCAGCTTGTACCTGCAGGCAAACAAGGTTGCCACCTCAGTTGGCATCTCCCTGGCAGAGGTTGAGCAGTTTGTACCCTGTCTCTCTCTCTGCCCTGTGGCATCCTTACCCTATGTCAGATGTAGACAGGCTGGCACCTCTCTGGCATATCTGTTTGTACCCTGTCTCCCCTGCCCTTGCCCTGTGTTAGCTTGGCACAGATTGGCACCTCCCTGGCAGAGGTTAAGCTGTTTATACCATGTGGAGATACAGCTTGCCTCTCTCTGCCTGTACTGCACTTGCCCTGCGTTAGGCTGGCACATGTTGGCCTCTTCTTGGCAGAGGTTGTATGGTTCCTCCTGCCCACTGGGGCTCTTGTTCTGCATCAGGTTGGCACAGGCCGCACCACCAGATCTCTGGGTTGGCACCTCTCTGGCAGTTAATAGTTCAACTGCTCCGTCCTCTGTCTGGTGCAAATCTCTCTGTTTATCCTGCTGTTGTTTAGCACACAGGTTCTCAACTTGAGCACTGAGGCTGCCCAGGGTGTTGTGAGAATGTTTCAAGGTTGTGAGAATGGACAATGTCAAAAAAATGTGTTGTGCATGATATTTAAATGTATTGCATGTTTATAACCATAATCGTTTTTTGTTTTTTTATCTTTTGTCTGAAATTGTAAAATTTAAGTCCAGTGTGATAGTCTGAACAAGGGAAATGTCTTACTTTGGTGTCACAATTAATCATTCAGTTCACGCTCATCTGCCCCGGGTGTCAGATATTCAGATATTTATTTTGTTCCATGAGTCATGAGCCCAAAAAAAGCTGAAAACGGCTGGATCAAGGCAGTCTTTGTGTCTGTGACCTGGCTTGTGCCAGCTTGTGCCCTACAGGTCAGTGTAATACAAATGGCACTTCCTTGGCACTGTATCAACAGCTCTCTTTGCCTTGTGTGTGGGTGATGCCCCCACCCTTTGCCCTCTCTGTGCCAGGGTGCCCTCTGTGCCAGGATATGCCCTGCAGGTCGATGCATTTGGCAGCTCTCTCCCTGCAATTCAGTAGTTTAGTGCTTTTTTTGTCCAAGGGAGTGTGTGTGTGTGTGTTTGCATGCCTGTCGGGGTCAGTCGGTGCAGATCTGTTGTCCCTCCAACTCTTCCATACTCCTCGCTGCTACTTCTTCTCTCTCTGTCTATGTCCTCATGTCTCACTATGCTTCCCTTCTGTGCCTCTGTCTTTTTTCTTTATCTCTCTTTTTAGCCGTCTTGCTTTCTTTCTCTCTTCTCCTCTTCTCTGCCCCTCTCCTTCTCCGTCTCCAACTCTATCTCCCTTGCTTTCTCCCTCAGTCTCCCCCGTTGTTCTTCTGCTGCCCTGGTTATTCTCTCCCACTCTCTTCCCCGCTGTCGCATCTGTCTTTCTGTCTTTTGTGTTTTCTGAACTGCTTTTATCTAAGCTGTCTACATGGTGGGCTGACAGAGACACAGACACACACAGGGCGCAAGGGGCACACACACATACTGTATTCATGTAGAAACGCAGTCAGATGCTCAAACGCACGTGCACACACACTCACGCACACACACACACAATACGGCTTTACTAGGAAGTGAAAGCGCAAATTACGAGTTTAAAGAGGAGTGTTTTCGGGATGAGTCACTCTATACAGTGTTTATCTCCCTCCCTCCATTGTGAAACAAAAGCCCATGGAAGCTAAAACCATGGCAACAGCCTCTGCAGCCCTGACTATGGGATGTCTGCCACATGACATCACTTTGAGAGCCACACATAGGCAAGCACGCGCTCGCACACAAACACACATATGAAACGATGAACACACATGCTCTCACATGCACACGGGGACACACACACACACACACACACACCATGGAAACTGGCTTTGTGGCCACAGCTATGGACTGACATCACCTTTCAACCTCTGAGAAGCCCCCCTGCAGGCGTCTGTTCACATCTTTATGTTTCATAGAAATCCCATTTGTTTATCAACTTCAAGTGAGCATACTGTTCAGGGGAGACAGACAGGGGTGTGTGACAGAGACTGTGTGTATTCACTATTGATAAAGCGCTGGATAAGCCTTCAATGACACTGGGCCTCAACCTGGAGGATGGGGACCCCCCCCCCCCATTTTTTTTAGGCTGAGACTGGCCAAATGTTTCATTTCTCTCTCTCTCTCTGGTGAGAAGATTTTGGCTGGGCACAAGATGAAGGATTTTATTTAATTGCCATTTTATTGACATTAGTGACAACAATGACAATAATGAATTTGCTTTGTTTTTGGCATCTTTTTTACTGTACAAGATTGGTCAGTGTTCAAATATCTTTTTTTCTCATGTCCTGTGATTGTTAAATCTGTATTAACAGCACTGTGGATAGATATTGTTTCAATGGAAGGTTTTCTACAGGTGATACTGTGAAACCTTCCCTTAGACCAGAGAAAATAAATAAGGAAGCTATCGCAGTGGAAGGGATGGCGAGGGGACATTTTGCTGGCCTCTGATTGGATGCAGGTGTCACAATTGCAGATTCCTAATCATAACTCTTAATACATGGTCCATGACATTTTAGTGCCATTTTCCTTTCTTAAGTGTATTATTTGATTGCATGTAATTCTTAATTCTGTGTGCTGTGATTGTGCCTTGTCACAAGTGTTACAGATTAATAAATTGCAACACAAGGAGGGTTATTCACCAGAAGGCTTTGTGGAGAAAAACGGATTCTGCTCTTTTAGAGGTGTTGAACAATTCATCACCGTAGAGTGATAATAGATTATGGTATTCATAGACAGCCTTAAGTTACTGGGGTGTTTTTCAGTTAGCACTATAGCTGTTCATTAACAGTGCGGCATCACGTTTTGTGAGACGTTTCTAAGGGTTTGAGAGGGTTTAAGGTGTGTGTGCTTACAATGGAGGTAAGAAAAAGGAAGAGCAAGAGAGAGAGAGGAGGAAAAAAAAAGAGAGAGAGAGAGGGATAGAGATGAATGAGTTGGAGCGCACGAAAGCGAGGAGCTTGATGATTGCTCTTACTGGGTTCTGACCTCATGCATCGGTAAATAGGCGTAGTGTCGGCTCCTCTTAACACACATACAAACAAACGTGCACACTCTCACACACATGCACACACATGCACAGATTCTCTCGGTCTTCCTTTATCTCATTCTGTCTCTTACCCAGCAGGCACCCGTACACACACACACACACACACACACAGCATGAGTCATTTTGACACACCTGCCTTATGTGATAGCCTCTCATTTCTTGCAGCAACCATTTTAGAAATTAGAATCCTCTCACTGATGGGTGAACTGGTCAACAAAGGACAGTGTTGACTTATATGTCTGACTCACTGATGCACTGAGATGCACTTTCACACATAACGGCACGAAAACCCACACACCTGCAAGCGTACATGCACACACACACACACACACACACACACACACACACACACACCTTGAGAGTCTTCTAAATTATGTGACATCTCTACACCTCCTTATTTAGGGGCAAAGTCATTTTTTAGCCTATTCCAGCCAGGAGAACTCAACACATAAAAGAGATGGCACCCTGGAGGTTCTTTGTGGACCAAAGGGTGCTTTAAAAACATTCCGTTATTAAAGAGCAGCTATTCTTGATATTCAGTATTTCTTGAATGATTTTTAGTTCAAGTCCTGAGGCAACTCACAATGTAATACCTGCATACTGTAATAACTATGCACATTGAAGTAAAAACCTCATAATGTATGTAGCACATTATGAGTAAAAATAATGTAATGTGCTTTATACTGAGTTTATAATGAGTTAACGTGCACATTACTGTAATATAGTAAAAATGCTGGGAACATAATGCAATGACCTTTAAGCAGATAATGTTATGAGGTTGTTATTTTGTTATGTTAGATATAAACTGGGGATTTTCTTTTTGTTCTGTTGTTTGCTGACCTGCGATCTGAAATACAATCAAATTTGCCCATTTAAATGGGTTTGTAAAAGTGCTAGTATCATAGTTTAAGAGTCAGAAGTCAGTGAGAATTTAGGTGTCAGTTTTGTTATAAAATGAGTCTATCATCTGATCAGTTAATCAAAAATTTTCCATCAAATATGGCACTTAAAATACCCATTAAAATGCTGATTTTGGCATATCATTATATCATGTTGAAGGTATAATATTATTCACCAACAGATTACAACTCACTTTATATTATAATAACCAACATACAATGTAATAACTTATTACATTATTCACCAGCATTTTAATGCAAAATGGGCACTTAATTATACGGAGTTTATATTACATTTTTGTTTTATTACATCATATGCAGTTATTACAGAATGTGCACTTATTACACTGTTATTTCCTAAAAGGCCCATATCAGATATTAAGTCTCTCCTCCTGGAATCCTGGTACAGCATTAACACTCGATCCATTGCGATCCATAAGAAGTGGCATTTAAACCATCGTCGTCTGAGAACCTAAGGTTTTCACAGCTGCACTCTGAAGGAGATATGCTTCTATGGTAATGTGCTGAAAAAACTGTTATTTTTTGGAACTGTTTAACATCTTTTCTTTTACTCCTGTAGGCCACAGTCCTCTCCCTCTGCTCTACAGCATCCATTTGCCAGTGCAAATGCTTGGCTGCCCTTTTTAATAGCCAGGGAAAGACTGATGAAAATGGAAAGGGTTGCAGAGGGAAGCTGTGATGAAACTGAGGTGTGTGTGTGTGTGTGTGTGTGAGAGAGAGAGAGAGGGGGAGGGAGAGAGAGGGAGGGGAGGGAGCGAGAGAGGGAGGGAGAGAGAGAAAGGGGGGGATGGTGGACAGGGGGGTTGGGAGCAAGAGAGGTGTGAAAGAATCCCCAGCTGATATAACAAGGGAACTCCTTATCATGTAATCTTGACATTAACCCCCCCCCCCCCCCCCACACACACACACACACACACATACACACACACACCCCACCCACACACATACACACACACACACACACACACTGTTAGTGGTATAGGGACTAAATCTGGCATAATAAAGTGCATGTGGTGGGGGATGGGGCTGATGATTGAGAGTATGTGTTGAAGGGATAATGAAAAAAGACCTAACTAATAGGCTGACAGATATGAGTATCCGCGCTCTGTAAGGTGTTGATATAATTACAGGCCAGCAGGTGGAACTAACCACTATAACATCTGCCCTGCTTAAGTCCTTCAGCAAGACACTGAATCCCTGAACCAGCTCCAGGGGCTCTGTTCTCTTGCTGACCCCGACCTCTGACCTCCAAGATAAAAGCAGAAAAAAGAGAATTTCCCTACTGTGAACAATTAAGTATCACAGTATTATTACAGAGGGCTCATCTGACTGGCGATCGGAGCCGTTTTAGAAGCTATCTTAAGCGCAGCGTTTCCCAGACTGTGGGTCCGGACCCAAAATGGAGCTCAGGGCTGGGCATGGTGCATCCCTTTATGATGTGAGTACTAGTGTGCTTTAATGAGCCTGTGTCCTATGGTGAGGCTAAGTGTAAACAGTTTGCTTCCCACATTGAAAACATGTAAAAGAACCCCCCGCTTTGGAGAATTACCCACCTCAAAGGGGCTTTTTCACTGGAAAGAACAGGAACATTTTATACAACCCAAGATTCCCATTGCTCCTTTAGTGTTCATTAAAACAGTACATTAAACAGCAGTAGGCACCTTTTTTGGAACCAGTTCTTTACCTTTGATGCAATGAACTTGACTTGTAATTACCAGGTAGTGTCCAAATTTTCACTTTAGGAAGGTTTGAGAGCCAGCGACAGTGTCAGACTGTGCAATTAACTGCTGCTTTGTGTCTTGCTGACTTGTGCTCAACTCAAACGCGATGAACTCTCATTGTAATTAACAGAATGTGTCCAGTATTTTCAGTATAGAAAGGTTGGAGAGACAGCTACACAATGTAACACAGGGCGGGTTTATTGTGTATTTCTGACATGTGGTTCATTTAAACATGAAGGAGGAACTGTTACAACCACATTATGTAAAAAATATGTGGTTTAAACCTTAAAAGATGCAGTCTGGTACATGTTTTTCAGCAGCTCATTTCTCTCTTGAGGAAATGTGCAGAAATGTTGTGTTTCCTTGCAGCCTGAAATCAAACATACTGGAGTTCCCACCTCTGCTCAAGGCTTTCCTAACAAGCTCCTTGCTCCTACGTCTCTCCCTCCATTTGCTCCGGCTCCCCACACTGTGCTGTCGCATCTTTCAAAATGCTAAAAGGGGTCGGAGCGCAGCCAAAACGGAGTGTGCATTGACTCTTCATAGCCTAGAGAAACTTTTTAACATTCCCCCTATTGATACCACAGGGTCAGCCTTGAGCACGCTCTCTCCCTTGTCACCTCTTTCCACCTAGTGGCAGCTTTTATCTCCTGGGCAGCCACAAAGGGCTGAGTCATTTTTAATGATTTTCCACTATCAGATACCCCTTAAGAGGATCAGGCTACTTGGGAACCAAACTCACAAAGCTCAAATGAAGGAGTCAATTAATAAACCTTTATCTGTTGAATGACGAGGTTTCCTGATAAAGTAATATGCATATATTTTGGGGTTGTATTTTTCAGGATTGTCCTCAAAGGGTGTAACATTGTGACCTTGTTAATTTACAGCCCACCATGTAAATCTTTAATCCATACCTGATTATTTACAGTAGTACAGCTCTCCATCACCACGATACCACAAAACCCTGGGGAATCCCCTGGTATTTAACAAAATAAGCCAATCAACATTTTTTTTTAAATAAGATAAGATAAGATAGCACTTTATCGATTCCCTTGGGGAAATTCAGGATAGAAATAGCTAGTTTTATGTTCGATTTAGGATATTGTCCCTCAAAAACTGTTAATTGATTACATTATGTGACAAATGTGACATATCATATCATTTAAATTCAGCAAATCAACAACTGTCAACAATGTAACGCCTATTTACTAAACTGAACACGGTATTTAAATGACTGTAAAATGTTCTATGTGTAGGGAATGCATAAAATTAGAACAAAAGAATAAAACATTTTCAGAACACACATCATGATGAAATGCATTTGACAGTAACAGATTAGTTATAGGGAGAAATGATTGTCACAAAAATCATGTCAGTCTGGCTTTCCTTCAATATTGAATGGCTTACTAGAGTCTTACTGGTTTCTGGGAGCCTGGCTATCCTAGTGCTCTAGTGCTTTAGCATTTACAACTGAAACTTTGAGTGGGATAAAGGATAGAGACATACATTGTTGAAGGCAGTAGCGTAGCCCTCTGCTGTACTGTTGATACTGCTTAGTGTGTGTGTGTGCATGTGTTTGTGCGTTTCTATGTGTCAGTGTCAGGTAGCTAAAGTGATTTTACGGTTTAGAAGCATGTCGCCTGCCTCTCTATAAGTGGATTGGTCATGGTGGTACGCGGTACGCATTGTCACTGTCACTTTACCACTTTCCACATGGCTGTGTGTGTGTGTGTGTGTGTGTGTGTGTCAGTGTGTCATGTGTCAAGTGTGCGTTTAAAGTAGACTCCATCTGCGTTCCTTTAGATAACGTGGAGAGCAACATGCAATTAATACATATGAGTGCAGGGTTGCGATTATGCTGAAAAGAAGAGGAAACACTAAACACAAAGGCCACATTTACGAAGGGAACTTCAGCGTGAAGGGGAATTTCTGTTTATGCAATACTGACCTTAATGTCAAAGTCTGCTGATGTTTACAGTGATGCTCTCCAATTTGCTATGATACATCACGTGCAAAAACACATTTCAAGCTTTGCTAGAGTAAACATGCTGGATAAATTCTTTCAAACAATCATACTTTAGGATAAGGTCTAACAACAGTTTCACAGCTGAGGACCATGGTGTCAGTTAATTATGTCAGAGTGAATATACAGCAGTTGAATAGCTTTGTCCTGCCTGCAACCATGTAAGTGCTTAAATATTTCTTAGCCAGGAGGGCTGAATCACTATATGAGATGTTTGGTCTCCCACATATGGCTGAGAACCCAACCTGTTGAATAATGAGAGAATGTGGGCAATTTGTTTTTACACTCTGTGCCTGGAAAAGCAAATATTGCCCTGTGAGCGCCAGGGAGAAACTATACTTTAGTTGGGTAGTTAAGGTTTTTATTTGTACATTCCGACAGCTGCATCGATTGAAATGCTAAAGAGATGCTAAGGCATGACAGCATTAGTGGTAAAAGTCTTTATTATGCCTCATGAGAAAACTGGTGATGCATTGCATAAGTGTAAAACTGAAAAGCGATAAAAGATCCAATGAATGAAAACGTACAATATGTTCTTGTTTGAAAAAGTGTCAAATGAGCTCATGTGGGATTAGCGTGATGCAAGAGGCATGAAGTGAAAAAATAACTCATCCTGTCCTTCCTTTCTTCTGTTCTTCTTTCCCTCATTACTTCCTTTTTACCGTGTGTCCTTCCTTCCTGCCTGCCTTCCGTCCTTCCTTCCTTCCACCCTACTCATTGCTTATTGCTTCCCTTCCCTCTTTCATTTGTTTCTTCCCCCATCATTTTAGTAGGCATACTCCCATTTCCAGGGATAAAGTGTAAAGCTTTTAATACGGAGTTTAGAGAGAGAACAAGGTGAAAGCGAGATCCCAGGACACACTGACACCCTTCAAGAATTTAAAAGGAAAGAAAAATTAATTTGAATGAAAATGAGAGTGGTCAAAATGGAAAGAAGGAAGGAGGGAAAAGATTTGAGAAAAAAAACAGCAAAGCTCCAGTTTTTCCAAAATGTTCCATATTCAACATGAACTCAGTGTCTTTTCCTCCCCACTCCTCTTGCTAGCATAAAGCTGGAGGCAGAGTGAAAGACAGACCTTGGCTTATTGTTAGCTAGCTGGAGGCATCTCTCTCTCTCTCTCTCTCTCTCCAGCTCACACACTCAGTAATTCTTCCTCTCGCTCTCTCTCTCTCTCTCTCTCTCTCTCTCTCTCACTCACTGCCTTTATGACGGGTCTCCACAGTGTCCTTCAGTCATGACTTACGGTTAAAAGGCAATTACCCAGTTAGACTGGAGGAGTCTGAATCAATACAAACACACACACACACACACACACACACACACACACACACGCACGCACGCATGCGCACGCACGCACGCACACACACACACACAGACTGGCTGTGTAGATCTCTTGGGAACACAAGAGTATTATTAAATACTTACTCTTTTCTCTGGCTTGTGGACAATTCTGTTGAGGCAGATGGTGTGTATGTTTGTGTGTGTGAGAGAGAGAGAGAGGGAGAGAGAGAATGCCGGATGACTTCTCTGAGGAGTTGTCAAGTCCCTGTCTGAATTGTGTTTAGGGGTTCTTTCAGCCATTTTTTCAGTCCTGCAGCGAGAGAGGGAGAAAGTTTGAACAGTATTTCCCCTCTTCAATGAATGACCAGGATGCTGCCTGTGGTTTTCTTCTCCTTCGGATCCACTGTGTGTGTGTGTGTGTGTGTGTGTGTGTGTGTGTGTGTGTGTGTGTGTGTGTGTATGTTCTTGTGTTTGCGTGCTTCCTGTAGTTATCCACTTTGTTTTAGATCTGTGGGATATTTTCACTGAATGGTCCCTGTATATCCGTTGCAGCAGAGTGACAGAAGCACCAGGCAGGTCCAAGTCTCATCCAAGAACCCCAAAACAAAAAAAACCCCTGACAACACTGCTCTCTGTCAAAACATATATTTGCATCTTTTTCAAGAACTTTTACTTACAATTGTAGTGGTAATAACATGCTGTTTGGCATGGTTTTAGTCTTGAGGAACAGATAAAATGTCATAATAACGTCATAATAATTTCCTTTCTTCTCACTTAAAATCACTGCTGTCTGCAGTCGTTTTATGGAAGTAATTTTTTACATCCTTCATAGTAAGAATTCACTTGAATTGATTTAGCGAGGCACAAGCGGATCTTGCGAAATCAACCCATAATAATTGTTAGTGGTCCCATGGACTTGGCGAGGATTTGAAGCAGTAAAATCTTTAGTTGATAGCAGTTTCTATGAGATATCTGGATAGATGGATGGGTTACAGCGATAGGGCCCATACCCACAGCATCAAGGAATTTAAGATATTACAAGATATTTTAGGATTAATAGCAATAGCG
>NW_027284068.1:262500-290000 GCF_046629955.1 Centroberyx affinis | reverse complement strand
CTGTGTTATGGGTTGGGAGATCTGAATAACATCAATTTAGGAATTTAGGAGGCAGAAAGCCTCATGCAAAGGGTCCATTTGTTGATACTTGGTATAATCTATTACTGAATTTATTCTCATGCCATCAGTGATGACTTTGGGCTTTGTGCCTAATGCCTACAACAGGCACCATAAACTTCAATACATATGATCTGATGTAACTATCCCTTGTGCTGTAAGATAGAATGATTGCTTACATAAAAACCCTAGTTTAGACTTAAGAGTAATGGGGAATGAATTAATGTAAGTACAAGTGGTAATTCCAGTCAAGCAATTTGAATCCATAAAGCCCACTTATGTTATTAGTCTTAATCATATTATTTTGATTATTCTTATTATTTATGTTTATTATTGTCATTGTTACATATACACAATACTTATATTAAAACTCAGACAGTGTAAATGTGTTCCTAATTACAGTGAAAACACCTTAATTAGCATTAGTGATCATGGGTGCTTCA
Source organism: Centroberyx affinis (assembly GCF_046629955.1). NCBI lineage: Eukaryota > Metazoa > Chordata > Actinopteri > Beryciformes > Berycidae > Centroberyx > Centroberyx affinis. The sequence goes on along the minus strand of NW_027284068.1, from coordinate 289,500 downwards.
GTGATGTAAACAGTGTTCAGTTGCACCACTTTGCACCTAGTCACACAACCATTGCACTCATAATTTCAGTAGGTACCGACCTCTTTGGGATTATTTTTTAAAGCCATTCTGCTTGAGATGCACTGATTGACCTCTGGTGTATATGTGTGTGTGTGTGTGTGTGTGTGTGTGTCTGGCATGCTTATGCATTCTCCTTCGACATTAGCTTGTGAAAGAGGCAATTGTTAATTTGAATAATTTGAATACAGTATTATTATCGGACTCTCATGAATATTCAATGCAGCACAGCTCTCGTGCGCACAGATTAACAGCAGCAATTACTGTTGTGAATGATAAATTGTGGCTGGTGATGATATGAAGATATTACTTCAGCTGAATGTCAACTATGTAGTGCAACACAAGCTTTTTTCAGATTTTGTCAAAATTTTTGGTCTCTGGGACTGGGAATTTACGAACATACATGCAAGTTTTGTTGAAGTATTGCCACCTTCAGGGACCACTTACAATAAAAGTAACAATTGATTACACAGAAATCTTTAGCAGAGGGCATCCTATTTGTATATCAGATCATCAGAAAAGTAACCACTCAGCAGCATCTACTATGGGTCCAAACCTCATCAGGTCTTTCTTTTTCTGTATGTCTGCCATTCCTTTGGCATCTTCATGCAAATAGAAACATTTTGTCAGCCATGCAGGTTGTTCCACATGTATAAATGGGACATTATTCTCAACTTTATCAGGTGCACCAAAATTTCTGTATGTAGGCCTGCAAGCGAAATCTTCATCTATTTAGAAGACTTACACGGCTCCATAGAGGTGTGTGTACGTTCCCCCTTTGTGTGAACTCCCACAAGAGTTTAAAGTAGGCAACTTTCCATGTTTGCGGAGACCGTTTGTATTTCATGTTAGATTTTGATTCATCACTTCTTGTGGGTGAAATTTTGGCGTCACGTTTCCTGCAAAACGTAACACCAGAATTTCATTTTTCAATTAGGGCAAATCTACTGGTTCTCAATAAGGGTGGATGGGACGCTCTTCTCAATTGCAGCCCCACATTGTGATTTAGGCTGATACGACAGGTGTATTTTTGTATTTTCCTATATTCTATTTCTATTCTATATTTATTTTTCATGTCAACAACCCTGGATGTTAGATTTGGTTTTATCACCACATCCTTTGGTCGCAGAAGAGGAAAACTTTCAGCAGTGGGTATGCCACTCCTGTACTGAATCAAAGTAGAGGAGCCTGGCATTATGTCTGATATGAATTTACAGTAACTCTAGAGCAAGTCTTCCAGAGTTCAAGCTTTCTAACTATGGGCTTGCAAGATATGAATGTCTGGCAATATATCATAGGTGAAATACATAAAATGCGGTCTCAGAAAGCAAGACCACCCCATCCATGAACAGGCCATCAACAATTACCTGGACTGACAGCTTGATGCAAAAATCACTTACAGAGTTGACCATGCTCATATGGCTAAAGCCTCCATCTCCCTCCTCCCCTCTCCTGTCATATTATAAGGGCCAACATGAGAGATCAGGTCCCTGAACAGTTGTTGGGGCCAGCTGAGCCCTTTATGACCGCCGTCATAAATGTTTCTGGGCTGGAGAGGGCAGTTGAACTTTAAAAGATTAAACGCAAATATAAAGATGTGGAAATGCTGTGTTGTGTGATTTAATGGAAAGGCAGAGATGCAGGCAAGGGACGGGAAGGGAATGGAGGATGGATGGTTTTGAGAGACAATGATATACAGGAAGAGACACAATGAGATTGCGCAATTTAGAATGGAACATATTTTGTGTGTGTGTGTGAGAGAGAGAGAGAGAAAGAGAGAGAGAGAGAGGTGGAGAGGTCATTTCTCCTTCCGAGCTCATCCATTTCACAGTGTTTGCCTCGACTCTCCCTCTGGACATCACCTCTCTTCCCCTTTAAGCGATTATCCCTCTATCCGCCATTATAAATGTGGCAAAGAGCCTCCATCACACACACACATACTTATGTGTATGTGCACACACACACACACACACACACACACACACACACACACACACACACACACAACCACAGAAAGAGACGGCAAGCTTCCCTAGACAACCATTAGAGGAAGCTAGAGATTTCTAAGTACTGCTGACTGCAGATATGGAGTATCTGCCAGGGCTATCGACATTTTATTAATACTGCTGTCAATTCCCATTGTAAAATATGTGCCTTTGACTCCAACCAAACGATTGAGAGACTTATATACCGCTCCCACCCCACCCTCAATCCCCTCCAGCCTCTAATCCCAAGGAGTATGAACTATAATAACACCTTCTTTCTCCTCTTGTCTCCTCTTGTCTCTTCTCTTTTCTTCTCCTCCCTTCTCTTCTCTTGCCTTGTCTTGTTTTTTCTAGTCCATTGTCCTGTCCTCCCATCCTCTCCTCCCCTCTCCTCCTTTCTCTCCTCTCTTCTTCACTGTCTTTTTTCAACTATTATTGATCTTTCTGGAGTGACTAATCTATTAATTGTCCATTTGTCAATTATGTATGTGGGTATGGTTTCAGTTCTAGTTTTAGTATTTTGGTTGTATTTCTAAAGGTTTAGAGGTTCAGTAAAGAAGAACATTTTTAACACCTAGTTTTCATCTTTTTTAGCTTTAGTTCCCAATAATAACCTTATGTGTATGTTTGTTCATCAGGGCACCGGGAGACAAATAGCTAATGAGTGCTTAGCCTTGTTGGCAGAGTAGTGATTGACCTGCGCAGAAAAAAGAAACTTTGTGTGTGTGTGTGTGTATGCATGTGTGTGTGTGTGTGTGTGTGTGTGTAAATTGGTGTGTTCCTTAAAATAAATAGTGATACAGTAACGGCAGGCTAAAAGCAGGAGAGAGATGAATCGGTGAAATATTTATTCATGCAACTCTGTTTGAGTGTGTGTGTGTGTGTGTATGCGTGTGTGTATGTTGCTGTCTGTGTGTTCATCTTGCAACAAAGTGTGTATCATCCCATCTACTTTCTGAAAGAACATTCCTCTGTCAACTAGCTGTGTGTATATATATATACTGTGTGTGTGTGTGTGTGTGTGTGTGTGTGTGTGTGTGTGTGTGTGTGTGTGTGTGTATGTAGGTGCAGGTGCAGGTGTGCTGTTCTCCACACACCTCATGAATGCATACTAGAGTTCATCCAGATGCCTACTGAATTAAACATCATCTCAGCTTGCATGTCACACTGGCATGTGTGTTATGTGGATTTGTGTGTGTATTTTTTCATGTTGATTTGAACCGAAGCTCATTGGCTGGATTCAGAGTTGAGATAAGTCTGCACTCCGGGGATGTAATCCCAAAATGGTGTGCATCTGTATTCTGACCTCAGACTTATCTTTTGTGTCAGTCGCTTTTTAGGCAGGTGTGTGTGTGGGGTGGGATATTCCAACGAGACAGGTGTCAAGGTTTTGTTGATTCAGACTTAGGCTGCAGTCTAATGACTTTTCTACTTGTAGCCGATTGATACACAAAAGCCTTAAAAGATTAATGCCAAAGAAATTGCTTATTCATATTTCAGTGATACAAATGATACAACCTTAGCATAATCTATTGAGCATCACTGGATCAGTAGGAAGACCACTGTTCAATTAGAAGGCCCGTGGGTTCAAGCCCCTGTTTGCAGGTGTCCTGCTGTCCAGGAGACAAGACAGTGTTTGCCTACCAGCTCCAGTGGTGCTGTTCTGTAGCTGGCCCTGACCTTTGACCTCTCCCTGTGGTGGGGGGTCAATAAAATATCACTTTTCCAATTAAATTATATTTTGCTGATCCTCTGCACTTCAACATTGAAAATATTGAATGTTAAAAGATAGGTCTACTGTGATCAAATAAACTAAATTCTTAAAAATGATCATCAAATCATTTCTCAGTTATTGTTGCCGAATTCTATACAAATAAGTGGTAGACAGAAAAGAAAAGTACAAACTATTCAGCATATCTGCACTGTGGCCTATTTGGCTATCTTGATGGACTGAAGCTGTCAGCCATGTTTCTGCCGTATGAAGTAGATATAGCACTACTCATACACACAACCCAACAGATCAAAATAATATTTGTAGTGCTTATGAAACATTTGCAAAACATTTACAAAATAATATTAGAACAATGCAAAGCACTATTTAATTTACTAATGTCAGCGGCAACCACTTTTTGTTTTTGTACTACATTTTCACTGTTATTTTCTGTTGGCCTGACTCCCATCAGAGCTCTTGTGCATTCTTTTCAAAATAAAGCAAGTGTCAAAGGATATTTTAAGCCATGGTGGGTTCTGTTGGCCCAGTACTGGTAAACAATTCAGATCATGACTAATATAGCAATGGAGGAGCCCCCTCTCCCTCTCTCCCTAGATGTTTTTCTCTCTTGATGGGAGTGGTGTTTTCCCCCTATTGACAGCATGAGTGGTTGGTGGCTTGAAAAGCAATGAAAATGATGTTAGCCATATGCCGGGGCCAATAATCAGAAATGACCCCATTCATGCATTTATGGTAGATGACATATAATGCCTGAGACAGCGTTTTCCACCACCCATCATCAATATAGAGGGCCTAGATAATCACTTAAGCTCATTTTGTTAGTAATGATTAGCAGTGACCTTGTCCTCTAGGAGATGACTGGACCTGAACAATGCAGAAAAAGCATTCCTACTCACTGTGGAGCCAATATCACTGCTGGAAGTCTTGATGCCAGTGGAGCCTTTTGTTTGTCCATACCCTGTACTTACTGTAATTCAATTAGTAATGTGTTGAAGAACAAAAAGGTAAGCAGTACTATAGGGGAGACAAATTTTCCCTGACACCATGCGATCTGTACTCACACCAGTCTAACTTTCTCTCTCTCTCTCCTATTGTAGTTTTAGGTTTTTCATTAATTTGTACCTTGTATAGTTTTCAATTTTTATTTGAATTTAAGTTTAGTTTGAGTTGTTTTCATTGTGGGTTTCTTATTTTTAGTTAAGTGCTTATTTATTACAAATGTTTAATTTTAGTTTAGTTTAGTTTAGTTTCATCTAGTTTCAGTTCAGTTTAGTAATTTTGGTAGGTGGGGTATTTTTTTTAAAGGTATATGACATTCAGATGTTCAGAACAGGCATTTTATGTTTGCAGCAGGTATTTTTTATTACAATCATTATACAATCATTACAGTCATTCAACTAACTTCAGGACAACGTGATTTAACCTATAGCTTTCGTCTTTTCATCTTGGCTTTATTACATTGTGACAGAATTATGACAGAATGTATAACAATGTACTGAATGCATACACACAAACACACACACACACGCACACACACACACACACACACACACACACACACACACACACAGTTTTAGTTATTAGTCTAGCTACTTTTCTTACCCTGGCATGTACTGAAGAACTCTGATGATCAGATGCCGCGCTCACCCATGCACTAACATATGTAAACTGTAACTGAACATGTTTTATTCACTACTGGTTGTATCTGGGCCACACTAGTGTGTGTGTCGGGGGGTCTGTGTGGGGTGTGTGTATGTATGTGTGTGTGTATGTATGTGTGTGTGTGTGTGTGTGTGTGTGTGTGTGTGTGTGTGTGTGTGTGTGTGTGGTTCAATACAAGGCACAGAAAGTCCACAATCCTATAAATCAAACACTGGCTGCATTAAGTATGTTTTCTATCCAGGCACTGTGAAGCTGCACCAGCATTTGAGTAACCAATTAGTAGCTATTAGCTGTAAATGGTCCTTTGACGTAAGTGTCTCTCACTGATCTATATGTTTGTCACTTATGGGATTAAACTCAAACACATTGTCTTGCTCCCATCCTGTCTGTGGCCCTGTCAGCGGTGAGATTGGAGTATTGAGCCAAAGAACTGATGACAGGTGCTTGGTTGTTTTTGTTAAGCATTTCTTACAAATTACAATCATGAGTGCTGGCACGGTATTGTATTTCCCCTCCCATTTTCTAGAGCCTATGAAATGCTTGCTTTGTGGAATAAGGAAGCTATTTAAACTTTCTGTGTTAATGCCACTACTGTTTGACTGTTTGATGAAGATGCAGTCTTAATAATTAAATTTAAACTCTCTGTGTGCTCAGGTGCTTTCTTTGGGTCGCTGCCCAGACACTTTCACCTGCTAATCTTTGACTGTGTTTTTTGTACATCCTGTAGTCGTTAAACAGTCAACTAAGAACATTGAGATTCTTTGAGTCACATGTCAACTGCATGCTTGAGTTCAACAGCTTGGGGCGTGGGCATTTTCAACAGTAGAAGGAGCCACACTTAGACTCAGATTAGAATCAATATAAGGTTTTTATCTAAAACTATTTCTTGTATAAGCTGAATCATGCTAGGGTGGTAAATCATCCATGTGCATCACCCCCGACCTAACACTCATACATCATGCATATCCTCAGCTAGTTAGCCCAGCAATCAGATCGATTGATTACAATTACCGTTGGCAACAGCTGGCTGATCAATCACTTCCTGGTGGCCATTTCTCAAAGACATTGGCACTGGTCGATACAGACTTGAAGATGGGAGGGCCCGTGCTTAATCGCAAACAGTGCTTAGACCATGATATGCTCTCACAAGTCTTGGTGGTTGAAGGAATAATAATGTATTAAAATTTCCATTTTTTTAAACGCTTATTGGCAGCTGGCATTGGCCTCTCTGTGTAGACAACCCTTCACCAGTGTCACAAAAGTTCAATCGGCAAATCTGTTCTTTCCAGTCTTAAAAGTTGGAGAGAAAGTTTTTGCAGTGCAGTTGTGATAGTTTACTTTCAATCATATGCAGCAAGTGCATAGGTAATAAGTGTTTTCCTCTTCTTTAGCGTTAGAGATTTTGTGGTGGGTATATTTGATCTCTGCAGTTTAGTGTTATTTGAGCGTATAGGTATTTTGTTTCGTTGTCACTGACCTTGGCAATTGAGTTTCTAAGTGTACTGGGAACTTTTGCTGTTTGGCCTTGGCAGTTAAATGGCAGTTGTATGGAGGCATGCTATTACCTCTGCCTCACAGAAAACACTGACTGAATCACAGCTTATCTCACCCACTGCTGTTCAGCTTAATGGGTTTGAATCCAGCACTTTTGCTCACATCAGCTGTCTCTGTCTTCCCCGTTTCCTGTGTACTACACTAACATATCGATATAGAGACAGGTGCCTTGCCCAAAAAAATGAGAAAAAAGTCTCTTCATTGATTTTTGCGCGGTGTTAGAGTAGTCTACTATTCCACTAAATCCATACAAAGAAAAAAACCTCTTGAGTGAGGTTTCCTGCGCTATTGTGGTTGCTGACCTTTGCGAGTGGCTGCAGTAACTAGGGGAGGAATCAGAGTGAGAGAGCCACAGCTACCAAACAGAGCACTTGTTCTGACATACTGACCATTAATGAGGAAGAGAAGAGAAAACACACACCTATATTGGTGAGGTGCTGTCTTGCAGGGCGGTCATCAGAAGAGGGGGGGAGCCCCTACTGACTGTTACTGCCATGTGAACTTGGAAATGATGAGGTCCAAGAGATATTACTGCTGCAGAAACTGCAGCTTTTATAGGTGTGTGTGTGTGTGTGTGTGTGTGTATGTGTGTTGTGTTCTTTTCTGAGACAGCCAAAAAGAGAAAGAGGTACACAGAGAAACATAACAGAACAAAAGAGATGGATATAAAGAGATGTATTCTCAAATGGACAGCCACACGAATCAGGTGTCTAAAACTGCTCAGGAGAAAATGAGGACTTTCAATTTCACAGTGAGAGAAAAATGGATTGAACTAAGGAGAAGAGAAGAAACGAGAAGAAGGGGGGATGAGAGAGATTGATGTAGGCCAATCTATAGGCTGCTAGTGGACAGGTTCCCAGGCCGTTATTGATGTGAGGCCAACATTGATCTGGACGCCATAAATAAACACCTCCGTAGATTATTTATGCAAGCAGAGTCAGCTAAGAGGTAAAGGACGAAGACACGTGCCCTTGGAGGTGTCATTTAGCACCCTGGAGTTAGGAATCTCACACTCTTTTGAAGAATGAGACCTTGGTGTGTGTATGCGTGTTTCTGTAGTAACCAACATGAGAAATGATCTAGCTTGAGATTTGTCAACCCAAATGTTTCATAAGCACTACAAGATTTCTTGCAGAACTAATTAAGTGCAAAGTTGGCTTCCCTTCAACCATATTTTCTAGATGGAAATATACCAAGAAAAATGTGGCAATGTGGCTGTGGCATTTTCACCCTAGTCTTCTATGTGGAACAGCGCCATAGGGACTAAATCTTAGCAAACTCTTGTTAAATTGCCTGGAAGTATTTTGTTTCTACTGGGATATCCTCTTTGCCTATTTGTTTTCCTTCCTGACTCATTGATACTGTTTTATTGACAGCACATGTTAGATCCCTTGTTGGCAACACTTTCATGGAATTCCAATAGTGATGCTATACATTACAGGCATCCCTAAATCCTCGAGTGCCACTGTGAATTAATTTTCAGCAAGGCCTTAAAATGGGTCGAACTGGCAGTCGATTGTTATTTGATTCCATTTAGGGAGGCACTATTGATAGTGTGAAGGATGGTAAGATGGAATGGCCTTGGGAAATACACACAAACACAATGTGTGTGTGTGTGTGTGTGTGTGTGTGTGTGTGTGTGTGTGTGTGTGTGTGTGTGTGTGTGTGTCTGTGTCTGTGTCTGTGTTTTAAATGTGAGCAAGAGAGAAAATGATTAACTGAAACTCAGTCGGCAGATAGTAAAAGTGATGGGCTCTTTCACTAAAGTCAATAAAGTGCTCATAAATCTTCAAAAAATGCACATCACCGCCGGATGGATTCCTCAGTTCTGAAAAAGAAGTCTATAGAATCATTAGTTCCGAAAAAGAGTGATTTCAAGTGGTTTCATCATCTCAAGGCAACCCTGCTGCGTGTGTATGTGTGTATGTGTGTGTGTCTGAGTGTGTTCGCACATGCAATCATTTTAAAGTACACCCTTACTGCTATTACAGTTTGGAGATAATAGACAGCAACACACTGTGTGTGTGTGTGTGTGTGTGTGTGTGTTTGTGTGTGTGTGTATGTGAGTGAGTAGAAGGGAGACAAAGTGAAAGAGTGTGTAACATCCACTTTTAACCTTGGCCCAGCTAGCCGGCCTTGCTGAACGAATCCTCACCCTGAGAACTGGGCCATTGGCTGCATATTCAATCCATTGTTCCGGTCACATATGGTACTGTATATTAAGATTTATAGGAGCGGGAACAGAGGCCATGTCAGCACTTTACAACCCCGGTTTGATGTCTACACACATCTACAAATACTGAGTACGCTTGCACGCAAACAGCACACATCGGCATGCTTGCGTACACCCACATACGCATGCACACACACACGCACAGAGGAGCAGCAACACTTTATAACCCAGTTCAAAACAGTAAAAGATCCTACAGTGAAAGATGCAGGCTCAGCTTTATTAGCTAATGCTATTTGTTAAACTCTCCGATTGCGTCCCCAACTGTAGATTTCCCCAGAGGGATGAAGGAAAACAAATGACCGCCCAACTGCAATACAGTGAAATACATATTTTTTTCTTTTTTTTCCACTCCTTAGCCTACTTGAAATGCTCCACTTTTGAAATATTTATATCCTTTTATCCCTTCAAAAGCTCCTCAGTGATAAAAAAAAAAAATGCCATTCCCCACTTACTCTTCCTTCTTTATTTTCAAAATATGATGAAAACCATCTTTTCTTTGTTACTTCCCCTTCAAATGACCTTACTAAAGTGAAAGCTATTTTATTCCTCAAAAGTCAGTGATGGATGTGTTTGGATGATTAAGTGAATGAAGTTAGTTTAAATTCTCCCCCTGACTGATAAAGGCTTTCCTCCCGTTCCCTTAGCGTTCATAATGACTCTATTTTTCAAGTGTTCTTTGTAAGCTCAGCCCTTCACACATACAGGTCGGCACTCACACACATGTGTGCTCATATGCACACAGACACACACACACACACGCAAAAACGCTACTCTACCTGTCTTGGACCTCATCATCTCCTGCTTGGCATGACAGTAAGCGTCAGAATGTCACACTAAGACTTCAATTTGGTAGCTCTCTACGGTGTTCAGCTTGCCAATATCCCTCTCTCACTCTGCTTTCCCTCCCGTTATTGCGCACACGCACACATGCACACACACGCACACACACGCACACACACACACGCAGGCACTTGGTAGTCCTCTCTACTCTTAGCATTTGGCAGACACAGTGACAAGCCACTGCCATTAGATATACAGCTACAACCAGGGAATGGGACTTGGAACAGACGTTGCTCTCATCCGCACTCTTAATGACCACTCCACAATGTTTCATAGAGAAGAAGACACTGTGGCTGCCTCCACTCTACCAAACAAACCACAAAACTGTACTCACACTGGGCTCACGAAACCTGACTCGGTGTGTGCGTCCAGACAAAATGGAGGCTCTTGCGTTGGGAGAGAGGAGGGAGAGTGGAAGAAGAGGCAGAGGGACAGCAATACCTTCACAGTGAGACAGTCACACAGAGAGAGAGAGCGAGAGAGAGAGCAACAAAACAGGGTGACGATGATTTATAAAGGTTTGTAGGGCTCCAGGGAGCATTATAGCTGTATGTAAAGCAGAAGAGGGAGAAAGCAGTTGGACATCAGGAAGAATGAATTGAATATCCCTCTTTTCACACAGGACGGAATAATTAAACACATTCATCACCACCACAGAATCCCATCTCTATCTTCCAAGAGAGAGAGAGACAGAGCAACGGGGAGAGAGAGAGAGAGAGAGAGAGAGAGAGTTGGTTTACTGCTATAGAGAGATCATTAACAGGCCTGTGTATTTCTATATGAGGAATTGGTCAGTCTCTGCATTGTGTGAGTGATGCCATTCCATTAATCTCCATTAATCTCCATTAATCTCTCTGTGTGTTTATCTCCATGCCTTTGGAGTTGAGGTGAGCAAGAAATTAACAATTAATCTGTGCAACAAAACTGTCTGTGTCGCTTCCCGTCACGGGCCCAGCAGGAAATTAACAATTATCCTTTTCACCTGTCTGTCTGTCCGTCCGTCTGTCTGTCTGTATCCATATCCCCCTGGTTGTCTGTCTCTCTGTCTGTTTACCCGTCTGTCTGCCCGACTTCCTTTCTATCATTGAACTTTAGAGCAGAGCAGGAAATTAACAATTATTGTGCTGATTCCCTCTTTAGACTGACTGTCTCAAGGCTGAAGGCAGAAATCAATGGCTATCTCTCACATGCCTTTGTGTGTGAGCGTGTGTGTGTGTGTGTGTGTGTGTTTTGTGTGGGCCACTCCATCACGTGTGTGGTGGATGTATGAGGTTGTGTCTAGATGATGAGCAGTTGATAGCATTTTGTGTGTGTGTGCGTGCATCCCTCTCTTTGTGCAGGGCTTTCTTCAGAGATGAAAAGAGTAATTCTCGTGTTGACCTCATAAATACAGTCCATTTCTGGACACCCCCCCTCTTCCTCCCACACACACACACACACACATGCACACAGACACACACAGTGGCAGTGTACTTCAAAGGCAGGCTGATGTAACTCTGGTTCAGTTCTGTAATGTGTCACTTTGTGTTTCTTTCTTGTAGCAACACAATCTGTGTCATTGCAGCTTCTCAGTGCCACTCCCTATCATTGGTGTTACATGGAGGAGCACTGTGTATCTACTGCACCCACACACACATGTGCACACTCACATACACAAACACAATCAAGCTAGTTAACTAACAAAGATAAATAGAAAGTGTTGTGCCAAATCTATAATTGTCTGGAAATACAACTCCTGAATATGAATTAATCTCTCTCTTTCTGTCTTTCTCTTTCTTTCTTATATGCTTACATGTTTCCTTTGGTGTTACTCCTCTCCGACAAAGGTAAGAGACAGATACTTGTGTGTGTGCATGTATGTGTGTGTGTGTGTGTGTGTGAGTGTGTACGTGTTTGTATGTCCACCCTTGTTAACCACAATGCTGAATTTTTTTTTTTTCTGAAAGGTGAGTGGGTAAGTCACATTAACCATTTGCGTTATTTATTTTTTATTTTTTATTTTTTTTTATGTTATGTGGAACACACGGCTACTTGGCGGGGCACACAACAGTTGTTTGTGTGTTATGCAGACAGAGTGGCTGGCAAGCCCCTGTCAAAACAGAGACTCGCCCACTGGCTCTGCGATGGCATCTCACAGGCTTATGTGTTGGCGGGCAGGGAGCCTCTCACGGATATTTGTGTGCATTCCATAAGGGGTGTAGCTGCGTCCACAGCCTTGTTCAGCGGGTCGAGTGTGGAGATCTGTACAGCGGTCTCGTGGTTTACGCTGTGTCCATTCATCAGTTTTACCTTTTGGATGTGTCTGGGTCTTTCTCAAGGTTGGTGCTCAGTACCGCCACGCAAGACCTGGGGCCACGATTAAGACCAGGCCTGAGTCGGGGCTATGTCACCCGCGTGCCAACAAGTAGAGTGCAGCGTTGTTCTGCGCCCCCCATCGGGCTTGTGGCACAGCATGTTGTCTATGTGTTGGTTTCATGGCAGGGAGTGAAGTTATCCGAATGATAGTTATGTCTTGTAACTCTAGTTCAATGATCACAGGTGGAGCCCTCTAACAAGTCACCCTGCTGCTTCACGAGTCGCTGAAGATTTAGTGCACGCTGAGCAGTGGACCGCTTGTCTTTTATAGAGCAAGGCCCCATAGAGTTGAGGAGGCTCATCCTGATTGGCTGAGCATGTGCATGCAAATTTCAGACTAGAGCCAATAGAGCCCCGTTAGAGGCCAGCAGATAGGAAGAGATGGCAGCCTCCTGGTTTGATGTCATTTTCTACCAGTTGTTGCCCTAAGGACAGTCAGTAGCCTTTGAAGCCAATATGGTTCGCTTATCCAGACAATTAACCGTGGGTTGAACCTCAGGATCAAAGTCTTCACAGGGCAAGTTATGCTACATTACAAATAGGCCATTGACGTCAATACAGCTTGTTTAGACTATTGATTCAATGTTACACCATTAGTCCACAGGCTGACAATTGCTCATTATTAGCTTTGGGCACAAGTCATTAAGACTGATATTTTTTGTGTTGGGGCAATTCTTTGCTGTCAGTGTAATACCATTAGGCTAAAGGGCAACATGTTAAAGTATTGCACTGACCAAAACATATGTATCACACAGTTTTGCATTCCATTTTCATTATCCCACTTTTGCAGCCGATTTCAGGGTTATGCTTTGGAAAATATATAAGAATTTTGTGCATTTGCCCTAAGAACCAGGTGCCATTTAATCCTTCCTATGCTGCCAAAATTGGTTAATGCAAATAGTTGCACAATGTGGCAGTGAAATATTTGGATTTTGTGGTCAATGAGCAAAATGGTCTTAGGGTCGAGGACAAATGGCGATTGGTCATGGGTTATGAGCACAGCGGTGGTAGAAGTTCACCATCATGAATCTATCTATCATCCATTTATCCTTCATTTAACTAACAAAGACAGAGCAGTGTTTCCCCTAGGATGGAGTTGTAGCAGCGGAGGTGAAGCACGCGCGTGCGAAAAAAAAAAAAATTGCACAAAATTTTTTTTGTGCGCTCATAAAGCGCGCCCTGCCAGGAGGTTTCTATGTGTCTGCCGGCACCAGAAGGGCTCTTGAGGCCTAAGTACATACAGTACATTTTAGCACAGTAATGAGCAGGGGAAATGTATATCTAGCTTACATATGAGGTGTCTCAAGATTTAGGAAAATACACTTTTATTGAACATAATAAAAGTATAATATTTAAAACAATTATTGACATTTATTGTCAATTATTAATTCTTTCTTCTCTTGATCAGCCAGTCTTTTAAACTCATCTGAAAATTCAAACATCTGATTTGACAAATAAGCTATTAGTTTATGTGTGACCCATATCACCCACAGGGTGACTGTTTACATCCACTGGGTGTTAGCTAGCGGCTAGCTAGCTGTCACTAATTATTCATTCTTAACTGTCCTTTTTTCCAGAATTAACTTGCATCACCACACTGTTGTATTATCAAACAGTGTTAATTTACTTTAATGTAATGACATTTTCAATGATAAAATAACTTACATTTATGACGTTTCTTTAAGGGAATCCTATCCAAATAATATGTAACGTTAATATCTCTGTGAGGGAATCTGTCAGTTGTCTTTTAGATTGACAGCTTTCGCGCGACACAGTGGCCCTCGCGCATAGTAAGGCCCGCCTCCAGGAAGAAGAAAACAATCGGTGCATGTGGAATACCTACTATCTTTGTATCAAGATGGATCTTCCAAATGTTGTTTATTTCACAGATATGTGTTTCCTTGTGTATTCCTATCAAATGATTGTGTTTGCTGTAACGTTACTGTGCGATACGTGAAGTTGCAGGACCTTTGGCGAATGGTTATCCTGAATCCGTGATCAGCATTGCTTGCTTCAATTAGATGCGTTTACATGGAGCCTTTTAATCAAAATAGTAGCCCAATCAGAATAAAAATGCCTCATATAAACTCAATCAGAATAAACTGCCGATCCGAATGAAATTTCATTCCGTTTGAGAGGGGTGGTATAACCCTTTCATAATCCGGTTGATGGATAAAATTTCGTCATGTAAACACTCATTCCGATCACTTTCTTTATCTCGCCTCTTTCTGCACATGCTCGCGCATTTAACGTAAGTAACGTCAATAACGTTACCCTTTTTTCCGGGAGGATTCGAATGGATGTGCTTGTTATTAACCCCGGGGCGCTCAGGCATGATGTAGGCGGTGCAGCCCGTTTTTATATCAAGTCCTGACTCCGCCTCTCCGGGCCAGTTTCGGTTTACAGCGGTGAAAATTACAAATGGACCCAATCATTGCGGGGGCACTTATGGAGTCGTATGTTTTGATAAAGCTGTTGCTTCATCAGAAAGAACGGCAGGAAAGAAATAACTGACGCAGGTCCATCTTTTAAAAACGTAAACCCATGTTAGAGTGCTGGATTCGGTGTTTTGCGCATGTCAGAAACTTTTATTCTGATTGCATACTGTGGAGCATGTAAACGCACATCTTAATGCGATCGTTATATTTAGCGCTCATGTAAACACTTGTGTGGCAATCTTCCTTCGGAATGATTTCATTCAGAATGAAAAAAAAAATGTCTCATGTAACCGCAGCTTGACATCTACCCGGTGCTTGTTGTTATAATCGTTGTGCTGACATTATCAGGTAAGCGCAAAGTTTATATGCTTTACTCACAGCTGTGTGAATTGACCTGGATATGAAGCATCCGTAGCGCAAAATAATATAACGTTAGTTTCCAAAGAGAAAAGACAGAGTCCTCTCCTCTCCTCTCCGTTTATATGCTTTACTCACAAGTGTGTGAATTGACCTGGATATGAAGCGTCCGTAGCGCAAAATAATATAACGTTAGTTTCTAAAGAGATAAGACGGAGCCCTCTCCTCTCCGTTTATATGCTTTACTCAGAAGTGTGTGAATTGACCTGGATATGAAGCATCCGTAGCGCAAAATAATATAACAAGGAGATAAGAAAGACCCCTCTCCTCACCTCTCTAATTCAGCAGCGGCGGTCATATTTCAGCAGCGGTGTAACGCCGCTGCTAGGTGCATATAGGGGAAACACTGCAGAGTTAGGAGTGGTCTTTGTTCCTTAACCTGCATTAAGGCGTTAACTTCATTAGTACTAAAGCAGTGATACAGTCCATTCTTAAAATTAAGTCAAAATAAATAAGCATATATACTGTTACTA
Source organism: Centroberyx affinis (assembly GCF_046629955.1). Classification (NCBI taxonomy): domain Eukaryota; kingdom Metazoa; phylum Chordata; class Actinopteri; order Beryciformes; family Berycidae; genus Centroberyx; species Centroberyx affinis. The sequence continues at coordinate 273,754 of NW_027284068.1, read as the reverse complement.
GATCAGTCTATCTTCTGATGGTCACTGAAAGGAGGACATAATTTTCCAAACAATTCCGTAAGAACAGTTCTGCAAGAGTGCACTGCTCCATGCTGTAAAACCACACTTGTCCTGTGACTACATCAGTATCTGTGTTATTAATGAGGAAATCAGAACACCAAAGAGTGTGTGCTGATAAAAGCTGTGCGTAGTAATGTGATGTCAGGCACACAGAACTGTGCACTACCTTAGTTTGAGATAAGATAACGAGAGATGAAGTTGGTTGTCTATGGATAAGTGAGGTCTTTTTTCACAGCCCAGCTTCATAACACCACAACAAGCCACAACACAAAGATGCATGCAAGGTAGTAGGTACTGTAAATGTTATAGAGCAGGTGTAATTAAACTTCTTCAGCCTGGAATCCAAATGATACATTGGGACTCTTATCCCAACACCCAGATTCATGAAAGCATATTTCTTCTCTTGCCATGTGAGGACCTGCTACAGATGCGGTCCCAACCCATAATTTAAGAACATAAGGTCATATTCCATTCTTTTTCCATTTCTGCTTTTGAAAAAAAGGTGTTACCTGTTGCTCCAGTAGGCTGTAGTTAAGAGATAAGATACATTTTATTGATCCCTGATGGGTAATGAGGTCATTGAAGCAGCAAATACAAAGACATAAGATTTAAAGCAGCATCCTCATCATGTTAATGTAGAACTTCCATTGGCTAGAGAGAGTTCTCGCGATGTTGGCTATTGGCAGATTACAGATTGTAAACCAGTCATGACAGAAGACAGAAACAACCCTGTATAAAACATGACACGGCCAAAACTAAACATGACTCAGTTAAAACGGAAACATGACGTGGCAAAATGTTGCATGCCACTTCTTCTCTATATGGTTGGAGTGGAGCTGCCCTGAAGGAATCTGTTTTGCTGTGACATTTGAATTTTTATATAAGATTTTAAGATTTGGTTTGTCGCTCTGTTTCGACTGCACTCCAAAGAGGGCATGACACATTGTTTGTCAGTTGTTTGCATCCTACAGTATGTCATGTCTTGACTCTTAAAGCTCACAAACCATTTTACCTTAAAAGGCCATCACGAGTTAACAACAAAAACTGCAGCAATATAACTTGCAGTATTTGATTTCACCAGAAAAACTCTCGGGGCAAAAATGGCTCTGGTTCTTCCATGAAATACATTTGAACGTTTGAGCTCTTAAATGGAGAGCTAACAAATCAAACTCTTAAGCTTTGTCCACTATCTAGCTGTAAGGCAAGTTGTGTGTGTGTGTGTGTGCGTGTGTGTGTAGATGGAAAGAGGGTGTTAGGGTGTTACTGGAGCTAAATGGAAGTATAATATTTATGCCCTGAGCTACAGTTAGAAATAGCTATGGAATGGCAGAGAAAATAGCCGGGGGAACTGTTAAATCTACACTTTGACATCTCTTTCTCCGCTCCCCATTTGAACGGACGGATGCCACCGCAAAGTACACAACATACAGTCACACAAAGTAAGACTGACACACACGCACACACACAGCTCATTACCTCTAATCACAGTCTAAGACCCATCATTATACACACAGACCTTCACTCTCTGGTGTGAGACGGAGAAGACAGATAGCGTCAAAGTTTTGCTCTTTGTTCCATCTGTGTGGGAATCCTCTCTCTATCGTTCTCGCTCTACCATTTACTCTTGAGGATAGATCTCTGATTCTGCTTGTCTCATTCAGCCAGTTATTCAAGAAGGCGGCCTGGTAGACAATCAGGCACACAGTCAGTGATACTTGCACTGACCTTTGGTGAAACCACCATATTTGTATTGCCATTAAGCAAACGAACAGTCAGCCAGTCATTCAACCTGCCAAGTGTGTGAATTCTGTTCCGCAAATGAGCCTCATTAATAGTTTCTAGATCGACTATTCTCAAGCACTGCAAAGATGGTTGTCTATGGCACCTTATTAGGATTTATTGTACGACTAAAATGAGCCAAAATGATGAGAGCAAGCGAGAAAGAGAGAGAGGAATGTGTGGTCTTTTGATGCACATTGCCACATTATGGTGGCCATCCATTGTCTGAAATGGAATGATAGAGGGATGGAGGAAGAAGAGGAGCAGAGGGAGGGAGGGAGACAAATGGGGTTGGGAGGGTGAACGAGAGAAATGGGGTAGAGATAGGGAGACAGGGAGGAGGAGAGAGAAAGAGATGTCTGGAGGTCAGTGAGTGTATTGTCGGAGCATTATTGTTATGAGTAGAGGAAAAAAAACCACATACACACACACACACACACACACACACACACACACTCACACACAGCAGCAGAACGCCATGCCACTAGCAATAATCCCTTCATCCATCAGTGGTATTATAACAGATCCATCACAGCCCCCACACATGTCTATTACTGTCTGCACCGATGTCACTCCCACACACATACACACACACACACACAGCTACAGCATTGATAAAGATCAGACGTTGCTTGCAACTGATACATGCATACCAATAACCAGATTTCCATCAGTGTTTTTTTTTTTTTCTTTTTTCAGACATCGACATGCTTCAGAGAAATTAGATATGAGAAATGCCAGGCAGGAAAGCAAAATCTTTTTTTTTTTTTTAAATATATATATAGATAGGAGATTACCATTCTTTGGCAACAACGCTGATCTCAGACACCAGAAGAAAATTGCTATTCTACACATTTTTTTTTTGTTTCAATCAGGTGTGACTTCCTCATTAGAATCCATTTTGAGATTTATCAGGATCAATTCCCCATGGATGGACATTCACTGATGCTGCTGAAAGCTGCTGTGTTAAATACATCAGTGTGACACTGACAGTGATACACTGTAGTTAGAAAAAAATCCTACAAAAGTTATTTATTGAAGAGATGTCTGTATGGAGATTTAAGTCTGCCTCTTGACATTTTTGTTAAGGGTTTAGATGTAATGAGTAGCCTGGTAATTATTAAACATTCCATTCAAAAAGTGGAGCGGTTTTTCCTTGTATATTTGTAACAGACAATATAGAAATGGAACAGTCGCGATGTTAATGCTTTTAGTGAAAAGAAATGAAAGGTTGATTATTTTGGGACATATGTGCACCATTTGTGTACATCGTCAATAAATTCTATGGGATGGAAACGGTGTTAACCAAAGGTAACTCTCAATACTCTGACATTACACTCTAGGTTTTTATTTTTTAACATGTGGATGCATTGCCCCAGTGTGAGTCAAACTCACAACACCAGCAGTGTTTTCCAAATGTACAATTCGGAGGCTGTATCTAATTTATTTATTTTTATTCAGAAACAGCTGGTCTGTATGTGAGTATGTGTATGTGTGGTAACGTGTGTGTGTGTGTGTGTGTGTGTGTGTCTGTTTCTCTGTTTCTCCGTCTGTGTCTGTCTTCGTTCTGCATGGCTGCGTCCCTCTTCTTGATGAACACATTGCTATATGGCAATTCAAACAGCTGCTCTTGAAAAAACCCTTGTTGGAACACTACTATGTACAATCACACACACACACACACACACACACACACACACACACACACACACACGGCTTTCAATTAGTTATCTATATTATCAAATTGAAATACAAGTGCAATTTCACTCAACCAGAACACCCATTAAAGCCTTGCTTCTGTGATCTCTTGTTTAGGATGAGACTTGTTCATGTGCCCGAGTATTCACTGAATGAAATGTGAATCATTTTTAATGTGAATTTTAAAGACATACTTAAAAATGGCGGCATTACATCAGACATGTTTCCCCATGGAGGGCCTGGTAAGAAGTCACACCAGAGTTCTCCAGTGCTTCGGTGTTACTCGCTGTCTGAAACAGTAGTCAAGTGACTCATTATGAAGTCTGATTGCAGCTGGAATGAAGCAGCTATCAAAACGCTTAGTGCTTATCATCTGAGAAAAAGGGTGTGAAAGTTGTGTGTGCGTGTGTGTGTGTATGTGTGTATTTGTGTATTTGTGTATTCTGTTGATTTTGACAGGAGCAGACTGTCAAAGTAAACTAAGTCAAGTATCTAGTTTTATCATTTATTCATTATGTTCTGATTTACCTTTCACCTATATTATGGACAAAGAGAGCCTAGTAGAGACATTTAAGTGAAACCAGATGTTGAGGTTCTGTTTTGAAGGTGTCCTGTGACATGACTGCATGTATGATAAACACATGTGGTAGACGCATGATCAGGGGATGCCCTCTCTCATGGCTTTGTGCCAATTGGTTGAAAGTATTTAAGAAAATATGTATTGACCAACCACAGATCATTTCTTTGTCTCTTAGAAAACTATATAAGATCAAGTATTTTGTTTTTTAGTTGAGACATACTGATGTAAGCTTTGTGTGTGATCTTATGTCTCCTTATTATTGACTCAATAATAATCTCATTAATCTTCAAAATCAGTAAGTGGCTTGTGTCTTTACTTTGTGTATGAGTCCAGTGCTTTTGACAGATTTCCACGACATTTTGGAGGTCCCACCGAGATCCTGAAACCTGTTGGCTGTGTCTGTGGGAGGACGGATTGCCCTTAGCTAGGCAGTTTGTTAGACAGACTGAGGAAACCTCGACCCCAATTATACTGGGTTGTTTTCAGAGATGCCTGCAATCCCTCTCTTCCATAGATTCGGGACACAGTAAGTGGTTTTGATTCTTGGAGGATTTTAGAGTCTTGATTGGCATGCTAATTTTTGTGGAAATTGTAACTGGTCACTTTTCGTATTCTAAATTTGTATAAATATTGTTTATATACACGCACTGATTGGGTTTGAAGATTTTTGATTGTTAATTCTAAGCTTAGAACAGGGAATTCTACTGGGAGGAATTTTCTCCTAGGGAGAATTTGCCTGAAAAAGGGAGAGGAACTTCGGTTGGCTCTCGCCTTAAAGTGCACAAATGAGGGAGAAATGGTTTCTTGCCTCCGGATCCGTTCGGTGAGACCGATAAAGTGCACAATGAGGGAGAAATGGTTTCTTGCCTCCGGATCCGTTCGGTGTGACCGATAAAAGCGCTGGGTGAGAGAGACTCACTCAAATCAAGGCCTTTTTTTTTTTTTCTGTGTGTGTGTGTGTGTGTACTGAGTTTGAAGAGCGAACAGACCTATTAGAAAAGGACAGGGGGGTCCTAAGAGAAAGGCCTTAAGAGAAGAAAAGAAAACTTGTAACAAGAAAAAAAAAAAGAAAAAAAAAGAAAAATTGTTTGTGATATTCTGTGAGTGAATGGGGATGCCACTGTGATATCAGTGTCCTGTGGGTATTTATCCACACAAAGGGTACGTTGCTCTGAACGAAAGTGTCGTACAAACTACCTGGCTGATATCATGGTACATTCCATTGGCTTTGTGTGAATGCAGTTGTGAAAAGAGTGATTACTCCTTTAAGATAGTCTGTGGGACTATTCTGCTTGTGATGTGTTTCTTTCCATGTCTTGAGTGGGACTGACCTTGCTGGACTTGAACAGTGAGTGTACTTTGGTGGGCGGAGCTATACCTCCCATTTCCCGAATGAGAGGAGTGACTAAAACTATAGTGCCTTCTGATATGTGGTTGTGAGAGGAGTAATGGAGTGAGTGAAGTAGTTGTTAAGGTACCAGAATCTATAGTGTGTATAATAATAATATATGATTATAATAGAGTGTATAGAAGAGACGTCATTTATACACTTATTGTGATATGAAGTGTAAAAGACTTTGATATAGTAATTTGTTATAGGAGATATTATTGTATAGTCCACTCATCAAGTGTGGTAAAAATAAATAAATAAAAGGGCAACCACAACTGAGAGCGAGATGGTAAACACATTAGGAAAATTAGACCAAATTTCTGACCCACTTGCGGGTCCTGTAAAAGTAATGGCAGATAAATGGGGTAAAAGTGTGGTTGAGGATGTTCCACTTTGGCACTACGTAACTGAAGGTATTTTCCCCATAAAAGGTATTTTGAGTGTAAACTGTTTAGTTAGATGTAAGATGGTTAGAGGAAAGAGAAGAGCAGGAGAAGAAAAATGGAAAAAGAAAGTGAATTGTTCCAAAAGTGGGAGCAAGAAGTAGAGGTTAAAGCAGCAAAGCTATTGTGATGTTTTCAAAAGGAAGAAAAGAAAAATAGGGACAGAGATAGGGACCTGTTTCCGCGTATGCTCTATCCTGCACAGCTCCATCCTCAGGAAATGGGTGTGATGTGACTGATGACGATGATGATGTGGCCCTGCAGGCAGTAGCCTCAGTCCCTCCTACATCTCAGGTTCCACCTCCATCAACCACTGGATTCTATCCATTTCTACAGAGAATGGGAGGGTTTTATCTCAAGAAGGAGGAAGACTCATCAGGGCTTTCACCACCTCCTTACTATGCAGACTCTACCTCTTTCCCTTTTGTTTTTCACTGCCCACAGATTCGCAGCATGTCAGCTAAGCAGGAAACAGACACGGTGACCCAGATACCTATGATGATGTTTCTGAATTAGTAACCAGAACCTGCAGATGGAAGTCAAGGCTTCTGGCAGCCGCATGTATTGGTCTACAGGCCATGACAACCTGATGAACTGAAGGAAGTTGCCAAAGAATTGCCAGACCCCCACAAAACTGGAGATGAGAAGTGGGAGGTTGCAATGAAACAGTTGTTGACAATGTGTCACCCTACATTGGCAGAGGTAGAAGCAGTATACCGTAGGTGTTTTCTGTTAAGATGGCCGAACATCAAGCCAGCCAGCCGGCACACAAACTATGATCCAGATTACCAGGAATACAGAGACTAGATGGATAAGCTCTACTGCTGTGAAAACTGCTTTTTCCCTGCGTACCAGTTGGCCTGAAATCTACAGGACCAAGTAGAATGATGGTGAGTCTGCCATTGATTATCGTGCTAGAATGGAATCTGTGTTTGCTGCCCATTCTGGTGTTGACCAGGATAATGATGCCTACGACAACCTGCTGAAGAATGCGTTGATACAAGGTCTCTGAAGAGCCAAACTGTGGCTACGTGCATCGTCTGGGAAACCAAACCCCTAAGTGAAGTCTGGGCTTATGTCCTTCACACTGAAAGGAACTAGAGTGACATTGAGTAGAAACACAGTAAGAAACTCCAATCTGCATAGTAAATGTCTTATCAACAGACTGGAAATCGAGGCAATGAAGTACACCGAGGACGAGGACGTGAAGGTAGAGGCTATGGAAGACAACCACCCACACAGCCTCCTAACCAGCAATGCCTGGAGTGCTGCAATTGTAAAGGGTATGGCCATATGGCTCATGACTGTTCATCAAATCACAGGTCTGGCCTACGAAAACGTGAGAATGCACCTGATGGATCCTGGCCACATGCAACTCTTAGGACTGTCTGTGAATGCTCCAGGATTCCAGTCAGATAACCCATAGGAGACAGAGGGAACAGGTCAGAGAGGTGAACAGTATAGCTCAGATGAACAGAAAGACACTGAACTTATAACTTATGGTCAATATATTAAAACACTACCCATAGAGACAGAAAGTAGCTAAATTAAGTTTGAGAGTAGGAAATGAAGTGGTGTTCTTTTTGGTTGATTCTGGTGTAGATGTTTCCGTTGTGCAGTCCAAGTTGCTCCCAAATGCACCCAATCAACAAAACATTTTTTTAAAGAACAATTGGCTCATCAGGAGTCTTGGTGTTAAAACCGATTTCTGAACCACTTTCTGTCACTTAAGGTGATGACAAAGGAAATCATCCTTTTTTGTTGACAGATTTTTGTCCAGATAATTTGTTGGGACATGATCTTATGTGTGCTTTGGGAATAAATATGTACTGCAGTCCGGATGGTATTATTTTCTCCTCTAAAACACTAGGTATTTTTATTATGACAACACATAATGGTTATTTTTGGGATCTCACAGAGTATGTAGATGAGGATGTTTTGTTTTGTTTTTTTCACCAAGAGTAAGACACCACTCTCTATTCTTTTCACATGCCTTTAGCAACTGTTATGGGCTACTAGCAAATTTGATTTTGGCTGTATGAAAACAGCAACACCTATAGTGGTAGAACCAAAATCTTTTTTCAGACCATGTAAGAGACAATATCCCCTCAGCCTAGAGGCTGTAGGGGGAATTGCTCCTGTTATTGAGTCACTGAAAAAAAAACAAGGTGCCATCGTAGAATGCCCACATTCTCCTTGCAATACCCCTCTTCTGCCTATTAGAAAGCCAAACGGTGGTTGAAGACCTGTTCAGGATTTGAGAGTTGTAAATGACATTGTGCAATATCCAGCGTCCACAGTACCAAATGTGGTAACTCTAATGTCTTAGGTCTCATCTGATTCTTGTTGGTTTACTGTGATTGACCTGGCAAATGCTTTTTTCAGCATTTCTGTGCATCCTGACTCCCAGTTCTGGTTTGCCTTTACCTTAAATGGTAAGCGCTACATGTGGACTTGTATGCCTCAGGGTTTCTCAAGCAGCCCTACTTTGTTTGTTCTGGCTGTAGCTGAGAACCTCTCAGGTTGGGAGTCCCCTTGTGGTAGTACATTATGTGGATGATCTTTTGTTGTGTTCCCCTTATGAGCAGGCCTGCAAAATAGACATTGTCTCCCTTCTCTGTTACTTAGCAGAGAATGGATACAAGGTCTCAAAAGATAAAATCCAGCTGGTTTTATAGTCCGTACGCTATCTAGGACATATTGTCACACCTGACGGTTGTAAACTCGATCCCGAACGCGTAATAGCAATTTTGGAGGTGCCAAAACCTGCAAGCAAATGATGTCGTTTTTGGGTCTTGTAGGCTACGGCCGCCCATGGATACGTGACTATGCAGAGATATCTCTACCACTGTATGACATCACGAACGGTGGTAAACATTTGGCCATGACTGACCCCCTGACTTGGACTATTGAGACTGACAAAGTATTTACTGACTTGAAATAGGCTCTTTCTAGTTCTTCCTATTTAGGACTCCCTGACTATAATAAACCCTTCAATCTGTTCGTCTCTGAACAAGATGGGTTTATATCAGCTGTTTTGACTCTCATGTCTCATGGTGACAAACAGCGCCCTGTTGGCTATTTCTCTAAACACCTGTCTACGACTGAGAGAGCAACGGTCCTATGCTTTAGGTCTGTTGCTGCAGCTACTGAAGCTGTCTTTATAACTGCTGACAATGTTGTTATGTGTTCTTTAATCGTTCATGTTTCACATGCTGTCCATTTTTTTTCATTCTTCAGGCTAAGACTGCTCACCTAACTCCTACAAAGATGCTGCATTGGTGGAATGTTCTACTTACTGGGCCCTCATTTATCAATCTAGCGTAGAAACCAGCGCAGATTGGCGCGCAGAAATTATCTTACGACAGGGTTCACGTGTGATTCATGAAACGTTCGTAACTCGCCAATTACAGCGTAAGAATGATCGGGCGTTGATAAATGCCGCGACTGAAAACAATCTTCGTTTAAATATCACGACCTTAGATATTCTTGGTTTAGGGGCCTCGTCCCTAGAGTTTAGGACATGGAGATGTGTAATACGTCCAAGAAGAGAAACTTCTCCGACCTCCATATAGAAACTCTAACATCGCAAAGTCCAATTGAATCAATTAGTTCTATTTGTTATCAAAGGAAGTTGGAAAAATGCAGTATGGAAAGAAATTACTGCTGCGATCAACTGCGTTGCCGTGGACAATTGAACTTCAGCTGACGTTTGAATATTTAATTTATACATCCGTGATATGTATACCATATATAATAATAGCCTAATATAAAGCTTGTATCGCAATTCTTTACATTTAGGTGAAGAAAAAATGGTCAGACCTCAAACAAGTAGGCTATCTCAAAATGAAAGAGAAATTAATCTTACACCAGAAAACTGTTAACCCTGTTAACAATTTGAAAATACTTATTCATGTTAGGGATATGACACATAGTCGATGTAGGCATTTACAAAATAGAATATTTTGCCATAGGTTACATATTTTAAGTGATGGATATGTGGCTGCATATGCTTAGATGCCAGTCAGAATACTATATGGTCTAATAACAATTTTCTGACTCAGACAGATTTACTATGCTGCACTGCAAGTCCACGTTGACTCGAAAACTTGCTACACGAGTTTAGACTTGACGTGAGATTTGATCGTAGCCTCCGCTTATGTCCAAATTGATAAATGCTGAGTTTTGCGTGGAAATGACGGTACGCCCAGTTTTCTGTCGTACGTTCATTTCATAAATGAGGGCCTATGTCTCATGTTATTCTGAAGTGCTGTATTGTTTTAACCCTTCCACACTTCTCCCTACAGTGGAAGATGGTGAACCCCACTGCTGCTTACAGGTTGTTGATATTGCTGCCAAACCTTGTGATGCCTTGTTTGATATATCACTGATTAACCCTGACTGTGTTTTCTTTGTAGATGGTGTTCCTTGTGTTGCTTATGCTGTTTGCACTGCATATGATGTTGTTGGAAGTGCTAAGCTTCCAGGACATTTTTCTGCGCAAGCAGCAGGATTATTTGCCTTAACTCGTGCTTTTATTCTAGGTGCTGGTAAAGACCTCATCCTCTACATAGACTATCAATATGCTTTCAATTTGTGTTATCATTTTCATGCTGTTTTTAAATGACAGGCTTACACAGGTGGTGCTGATCCAGTTTCATTGGGAACTGTTGTTGCTGATGCTGTAGCTAAAGCTGCTACTTTTTTCCTGTTTCTTCCACTTTGCAAAATGCATCTATCTTCTAGGTTGATAGTGACAACGACGAAGCAGCTTTTGAAGAACGAGACGAAACCACTCTGCATCGGATGTGCTAGTAACCTCTCCAGTGTGGTGGCCTTCTACTGAGTGTAAAGCTCATGGGTTGAAGATAACATGCTTTATTGTGTTCTTTTTTATCCTACTTTAATTTGAAGCTTGCTTGTAACTCTCAGAAGTAATGTTTTCCTCACTGTTTAAGTGAAGTATACATAGGGTAGGATGTATCTAGCTTTCGTTTTATTTTCATCTTAGTTGTCACTCTGTGACAAAAGGGAGGAATTAATGTAAGAAATAAAATGAATCAAATTACTATTATTTACCCAGGTATTAGTTAGGATGTTGTTATGCTCATCTAACAGTACCAGTACATTTAATTTGAACAACAAATCAGTGGCAAAATACTTCTTCAACTGAAACAAGTGGCTTGAATGACATTCGTGTTAGGAAGCTTAGACCTCTTATTATAGATCTCGTAGCTACAACAACTTTTGACCGTGATATCCCCTGGTATGAGAAGGTGGTACATTTTTTCAATCCACAGATAA
>NW_027284068.1:255000-257500 GCF_046629955.1 Centroberyx affinis | reverse complement strand
TTGGAGAGGAACAGATTTAATTCCCTCTAATCCACCGTTTAACCCCGATACAGATGCACACACGCAGACTGCTAATTAGCATCACGATTATTAATGCATGCAAATCACAAAAAACACATCTGTCAAATGACCCTTGTGTTTGTGTGTTTGACTGTGGAGTGATACTGTTAGTTTGTGTGAGGTCATTTTTTTGAGAATGTGTTCACATGTGTGCATAGATGTCTGTTTTGGCTGATGAAGGTTACAATAACTTTTTTTATTATTAAAGTTTTCTGTACTTCTTCACCAAGTGCAGCTGAATATTTATTTTTTGTTTACTTCACCACACTATTCAAGCACCTTGGTAGAACTGCAAGGTTGCAACAGATTTTGTTTCTGTCTTTCCTTCGTAGATTCAGACAGCAGACACAATATACCCGCCCAGCACTGCAACAACAGCCTCACAGCTTGTTTGTGTACACTGGTTACTTAACTGAAACTAGTTTTTGAGTTTTTGCTCATCTCTGCTTAGCATTCGTCCTTTCCTTCTTGCCGGCTTCTAGATGGCTGTTCAGTGCATCATGTGTGTTGTTAGGCATGTAATTTAAAGTCACAACACTCTCTACTGCTCCTAGGATCCCACTCAGGTTCATAAAATGAACCACTGGCAGGCACACTCCAATGCTGTGATACATCAATAGCAACTGAGGAGCATCCATATTGTTGTTCCAATCTCTTAAGAAATCTTAAACTTTGATAACTCCCAGCCAAGGCTTTGTTAGGTAGCATTTGAATGAGTTTCTGAAGCAGGAACAATATTAATGTACACCAGAGAATTGAAAGCTATAAACATATACATTTAGAGACATTTTTACTCATCCACAAATGCTAGGTTTCAATCCATGGATTTATAGGTCGTATGGACAAGCATCATGTGATCTTTACTGAAACACGATGTACATTAAATTCAAAAAACAGAAACACCACGCCATGGGAAATGTTATATTTATTACGTAAAGTCGAGGTTGTTAGCCTAAATGGGTTGAAGGCTTACAGGCTAGGTCCGCTAGTTGGAAGGATTTTAATGTTTTCATGTACTTGGTGCCTGTGGTGAGAGACTGAAGTTCTCATGTGGGTCCTAGGTTGAACCCCTGCCATACAGGAATCAATCTCAGAGGATACAGTCTTCATTAAACACAAACACTAGACCCCTGTTTTGCAACTTTGGTGTCTATTTTTTGGTGAGTCAGCCAGCTAACACATACTGTGCGTGTGTGTGTGTGTGTGTGTGTGTGTGTGTGTATCAGTCAGTGGTTGAAGCTGTTTAGTATAAAACATGCATCATATGTTTAGCTATCAAGAATTAACACATTTTAAACAACGTGCTCCTTTTTCACTGGTTGGATCCAATAAAACGAGTAACTGCAACTGCCAGATAAATGAAGCAAATTTACAAAGTAGTAAAGTTATGTCCCATGAAATGGAAATACTCAAATAATATACAGTACATGTTACTCAAACATGAACATAAGTACAGAGCTTGAGTATCTAAGTATCTATCTCTCCACACTATGTGTGTGTGTTTTTGTGTGTTTGTGTGCAAGAATGCATGCACATACTGGGAATGCATTCAATGCATTCTATTTCAACCAAGATCCATGGTTATTTTAAATTCAATGTATCCAAATGGTACCCTAAAAACAGAAGAGCAGATATTAGCTTGCAGCACAATGCACTTCCTTTTCTCTGCCTCTCTCTAACTCCCTTTCCCCCTACTCTCTCCCCCTCCCCATGCACTCTGCCTGACTTTTGAAGTGCAGGGTAAGGCAGAGCAGCAGAGAGTGAGATGAACAGTCAAAGAGAGTGAAACAGACAGTTCAGATGATTCCCAACCAGTTTTTGGAACACTACAGCAATTTATATATCTCAAAGGGGCTTTATGAGCTACAGTACTGAGACAACAGAGAATATCAAGAAGAATGGACTCAACATATTTGTGCTCCCCCTTTTCTCTTGGGAAGAAAGGGGAAGGGGGGGTTATCTTACATGCACTGAGAGCAAATGCAAGCAGTGCCAATAGCACTTGACTATTACAAAATTCTTTAGACAGGTTTCACAAATTATAAATTATGGAAATTACCTTGAACAGGGAGAGACATGTCAAAGCTATGCTTTTTAACACACAAGGAACTTGAAAGAATTTATTGATTATAGTTCGTCATAATGGTACAGATAGTAGAACTGTAGTATGTCCCTTGAGGGGAGTGTGTGTGTATGTGTTTGTGTATGCATGTGCACAAACACAAATTTGACCAGGCCAGTAAAGGTGTGTGTGTGTGTGTGTGTGTGTGTGTGTGTGTGTGTGTGTGTGTGTGTGTGTGTGTGTGTGTGTGTGTGTGTGTGCGTGCGTGCGTGCGTGCGTGCGTGCGTGCGTGCATGTGTGCGTGTGTGTGTATGCCCTTAGGCTGTGGGAGAGGCATACTTACCTTTCCTCTCTGCACTGATACACCTCTGTATTCCC
>NW_027284068.1:130000-252500 GCF_046629955.1 Centroberyx affinis | reverse complement strand
AATTTTCCCCTTGTTCCTTTTTTTTTCTCCTTGCAGGTTTGCAGGAAGCTGTAGGAAGTAGGTTGTTGTGCGTGTCTGTTTGATTTCATTATGAATGTTTGTGATTATAAATATATCCCTGGGAGTCTGGCCAGCTCTGATACAGATGTAAGCCTCAAGGGATTTAAGCTGGATTTACACAGGCACAAAAGATCTGGTTTTTAACCCTGTATGGCTCAGGTCTGATCTTCTTGTGACTCTTCAAAACAGTGGGAAACCACATGGATTCCGATTTGTCCCTGTCTAGGCAGTCATGAAAAGATTAGGCCAGTGCAATGGATGTTTTAAGAAGCACATTATGAATGGGAGCAGATAAGACCTAAAATGTTGGTGTTCTCTGGATAAGATCATTTAACTTGTATCAGTACAGCTTGTGTATGCAGATAAACACAAAACACATAATTATAACACAAATGAATACAGAATGTGCTTTTTTTTTTTTATTCCTTCATACCCAAGATGCCGAGCTTTGACGTTTAGCTGTCAAATCACCTTCACACTTCTGGTACCCAAAAGTGTGAATACCTCTCCTCCCCAAGCATGCCATCCAACAGTTAGATGGCTATAGCATGTAACCATTGAGATAGTGATCTCTATCTATTTTCAAACATATACTCAACTACCTTCAGAATAGTAGTGTGATGAGGATGATGAAGTCTTCACTGTAAGGTGGAAATGGGGTTAGACGTCAATTAGAGCAGGTGGAAATGGGGTTAGACGTCAATTAGCGCAGGAAATCGTCATTTGGACTGAGCAGACAGGTGATATGTGACCCTGTAAACTGTCTTCACATAGTATTGTCATGGAGACAGCAGCCCGACTCATTACACAAAGGAAAATTGCCGGCGAAAACTGCAATTTCCTTTCTTGATTTGAGTTGGAAATGTTGAAGCATATAGCGCAGCCATCACTCCAGGGAAGAAGTCACAGTGTCACAGTAGAATCGCATTCAGAGAGATGCTACACCTGCGCTGCTTGCATGTAATGCAATTTAAGGGTCATGAAGGAAGGTGTCACACATGGCATTCATGTTTTACAAAGTGGAAAGGGGCTGATTGAGTCTGACTTGTATATTGTGATTATAGTGTAAGTCTGTTACTCACAGCCTATAGTAAAATGGATCCATCTCCTGCCAAACGCTTCCTCAGTGGGGTGCAGTCAGCTCACACCGCCTTGTTCCATCCACAGAAAATGTGATTTCTCCGATCACGGATTAAGCCCAAAATGATCAAATGACAATCGTAGTCAGGGGAAAAAGTGCATATTCTTGCCTAACTATAATATTTGCAAAGTTTGATTCTGAGTGGATCAGAACAGCGCAAGTTATGCATGTTAGTGACAGACAGACAGACAGACAGGGACAAACTCAATAAGGACATGGACAACGGCCTGAAATGTAACCAGTTTATGAGTAAGAAGATTGTAGACAAAAGCCTCATATTCATATGTGTGAGTGTGAGTCAGAGGAATAAGGCAAGTAGGCAAGTAAGGCAGGAGTATTTAGTGGACATGGAAGCGAGTGTTTTTTTTTTCTTTTTCTTTTACATTTTGTTAATTATAAGGTTACTCTTTATTGACCATATGTGTGTTGCCCTCTTTTGCACTCTCCATTTTATACCATATGGTTCATAACATTTATAGTGCTTTATAAGGCTGGAGAGAACTGATGTTTCTGAAAGTCACTTGGCCACAAAAGGTGGGGTGAGGTTTGCATTGGACATTGTGGGTTTGAAAGCATTGTGTAACATTTTAATACAACACATTGTATGCCAGTTTATGTAACTTATTACCTCCTAGTGGTGTTGTATTGTACATTTGACTCACTCTTAAAAGCCTGAGTTCTCACCCAGAATTAACATTTTGTGTTTGACTTGATGGAATATTACCACAGTCAGTAATGTTGTTTCCTGCTCAAGAGATGACATTTACATTTTTGGTCCGTCATCTCACCTCTCAGCATGAAACCTTTTGTTTCGGCCTCTGCATCATGGTAAATGTTTACCTTGTGAACGACAGTATGCATCACAATATAATCATGAGTTGTTGAGTTAGGTGGCGTCTGTGCTATGCTTGTTTTGAAGTATGTTTATGTACAAGGTCACATAATAATACATTGTATCACTCGTAATTCAGCTAAAAGCCCCTCAGTGACACGATTTGCATGGCACCCAGGATGCAACAAATACTGACTTAGAATACTGTGTTTTCATGAAACAAGGAAATTACATTTTGTTTTTTCATCCCTCAATGAAATGTTGGGGTTCAGTGATACCAACTGCCAAATAAGCCAACAGTTTTACCTTGATTTGACAAGGAATTCCTTATCTTAAATGTCACCATATACTGTATACCATGTTGCAGAGAGTGTGGTGTAGAAGATTATGAAGCAAAAAGACAACATTCAGTGAGACAACCACCATCTGTGCTCTGCAATATCCTTGCTTAACCAAAAATTCAGCTTAAAATGTGAAGAGTTGGCTGGCTTTTTGCATTCACACCCAAACACTTTAGACATTGTGTAGGTATAATGGATGTGCTTTGTTCCAGGGTCATGGAATAAAATGTTTCTGACATTTATAGAGAAAACCAACACAGAATTGGTACACTTCGAGATACAATATGTAATTTGGTATTCATGCAACAAGCCAAACCTCTGGGCTGAAAAACATTTTAACCCGCCTCCAACCCGCCACCTATACCCCACACACACACACACACACACACACACACACCGTACGGCCTCACATCATACAGGCAATAGATCGCCACATAGAAATGTTTGCGCACACACTTCATCTGTTCTCGCCTCATGTCACAGATGACCTTCCTCTGTAGAGCTATACTGAGCCAGTGGCTGGCCCTGTCGTTGTGAGGTGCGCTACATTAGTCAGCAGGCACGACACAGCTGGGAGGTGCAATGTGTCCCGCTCATTACACTGGGCTCTCCTGCATGCCATTAGCAGCCCCATTTTATCCATGATTACTGTTCATAAAGGCTTGAACAGATCTGTATACAACGGCAGCCACCACATAAGATCCAGCCATGCATATCCTGCACCTTGCCCCCATTCAAACTGCCACAGCCACTGAAGCCTTTTCTTATCTTTGTAAAGGAGAATGGAAATATTTTAACATGAAACCTGACTGAACAATCAACTCACCTTCAAGTCATTTTTTGCATGGCTGAAAAAGGAACAAAAACAATAATTTACTCTTGTGTTGAAAGCGTGGATTAAAGCTGCCTCCTTGCTGCCAGAAATCATATAACATCAGTAAACTACATACTTCTCAGACATAAATTCTTCTTAGTGGTTATTGGGGGTCGAGATTGGCTTTCAAAACTCACTTTCAGACTCATACCCACTGCTTTGAAACGAAAACTCGTGCCCAGTTGACTTCAAGACACCCCCCCCCCCCCCCCTCCCCTCCACCACTTCTGTGCTGTGCCAGAGATAACCCAGTTTTAAGTTGTGGTCTCTACAGATATGCTGTGTGTGAGAAAAGGAAAGTGTCCCTTTTGCTCTTGGCCAATGCATTGGCAACACAATTCCGATGCACCGAGTGGTGCTGGAGCCTTCAGTAGTCACATCCGCCAAAAGACAAATATCTGTGATTACAGATTTCCACCAAGCAATGACACTCTGCTCACATAAGGAACACTAATTATTTACAGGCTTAACAGAAATCCATTGGAATGTTTGTTTGTCAATGAGCGATTATGCCTCCCAAACCCCAACCCAATGTGATGATTTCATAGCCATAGAGACAAAATGGACAAAACATACAAAAGAGGGCAAAACACAAAATTTTTTTCAAAAACTAGCAGAATCATTGAGATTAACTAAATGTTAAAAATTGTTCACACTGAATGCTTGGAATTGGAAGGCCATTTAATTGTTGAATAGTGCACTGGATTAGTAGAGGGAGAGACATTTAAACATTGGAAGAATGGGTACAATGCATTGACAGGTCAGAAGAAATGTATTTTTTTAGTAAGGCAGGCTAATACAGTAGGGCTAAAATGATTTCTTAAAATAATTGTGCCATTAGGAAGATATTTCCATAATCCTGTTCTTGGCAATGACAACAGCTCTGAGCTACATGGGGTGGGGCAGGGTGGGTGTTTGGGAGGGGGTGTGGAGGGTGTGGGGGGGTTAACACTGCCTCCAGACGTGCCGCGAGTGAGCGAATTGGCTATGACATGGCGCAGTAAACTATCCAAACTGGTTCTGTTTTTACATCGCGGAGGTCAGACGTTTTGTTTTTGTTTTGTTTTGGTTCAACATTTTTCATTTTTGCACCTTTTTCCTCATCAATTCTGCATGAAAATGAGTGAGTATCTTTTATAATTCTGTTGTTAATAATATTGTAAATAATAATGCAGATGTTTAGCTGTTATTGTGGATAGAGTTTATATCCTATGCTATGTTCTCATTGCTGACACCTGAGCATTGCTCAAAGTGAGTGCAACCACATACGCATGGCAGTGCCTGCATTTCCCCATCAATGCATACATTCAGTGATCTTTTTGTAGCCAGCACGTCCAAGTTTGCAGCACCTTGGAGGCAGGTGTACACCAGCGAAATGTTGTTGAAATAGAGACAGAGCAAGCGATGAGACAGAGCTGACCGACACCGCACCGAATGTTCGTTGTAGCATGCAACCAGTGAGGACAAGTCAATAGAAAGTTATGTTCACTATTTATTTTTTCGCGCCGCTCAGTCTTTCGCTCTGTCACATCACAGTGTTAGGAATAAGTGTAAGGCTTCACCCTGGCTCCTCCTGCCCCTCCCTTTTACTCTTCTGTGCGAGCTCCGACTCCAAAAAACAGGCCAGTAGGAAGCCAACAAGTTGCATCACAGGCACTTTCTCCATTATTTTCTGCAGTCTATGCTTGGCTGACGTCATTTAGGGGCCAATCACAACCCAATTAGCACTCCAACAGCAACTCAAAATTGTCTGCTTTTACACAGCCTACCTGTTTGCTGATTGCAGTGGTGGAATGTAACTAAGCGCATTTACTCAAGTACTGTACTTACAGTATCTCCGTAGTATTTCAGTATTCCATTTCATGCTACTTTATACTTCTACTCCACTACATTTCAGAGGGAAATATTGTACTTTTTACTCCATTACATTTATTTGACAGCTTTAGTTACTAGTTACTTTGCAGATTTAGATTATTAATACAAATTATAAATCAACTAAGAAATTATGATATATTTTTATAGGTTAAGCTACCCAGCAGTATATAAAGTAATTAAAATTAGCTCCACCTTTACTAGCTGCAACATTAAAGTGATGAACACATTAATGCATCAATAATTATAGTCCAATAACATGATATATATGATTCTGAAATGGGCCATTCTGCATAATGAGTACTTTTACTACTTTAAGTATATTTTGATGCTAATACTTTTGTACTTTGACTTAAGTAAGATTTTGAATGCAGGACTTTTACTTGTAACAGAGTATTTTTACACTGTGGTATTGCTACTTTTACTTAAGTCAAAGATCTGAATACTTCTTCCACCACTGGCTGATTGCATGTGTTGTGCTGGGATACAGTGTAAGGACTGAGGGATGTAGTCATAGGCCATGTGGAGCAGAACTATTGTACAGCCTCCACAACATAATGCAGTGCAAGGGAAGATGTGGCTATTGAAAATGATGCAATTAAAACAGCTGTTCATTTTTATATGCCCTGTCACTGTCAGTGCATTCATTTAAAGCAGAGGCCACCAGGTATCAGAAGCAGGATTTCCCAACATTAAAACAACGAGTGAAACAAACAAACAAGTAAATAAATCATGCTGTGGTTTCATTAGAAAAAGACCCTTTGTGCCAGCAACCCGGGGCTGAGTTGGAGTGAATGCAATTTCATTCTCATCTTTGCTGTCAGAGATGCAGAAGGAACTCCTGAATGACTGAGACCACAGCCATCAGTGTGAATAAACAATCCTCTCTCAACAGAACAACAATCTCCTTAAAGTGTAAAGATGAGTGTCGGGCCGAAGAGGCATCTCTCTGCCATCTCTCTCTTTCTCAATCAAACGCACACGCACACACACACACACACACACACACACACACACACACACACACGCTCTCTCTCTCTCTCTCTCTCTCTCTCTCTCTCTCTCTCTCTCTCTCTCTCTCTCTCTCTTTCTTTCCCTCTCTCTCTCTCTCTATAAAGTACAGAGCAGGCTATTATCTGTCAGGAGCTCATTTTCTGGTTCCCACACTCTGCCACTGTAGCCGATCAGCATCTGATGGGATAGGCAGTGTCAGGGCCCTAATCCTAATGATCTGTCTAGTGAGAGAGAGGGGGAGAGAGACAGAAGAGAGAGACAGAAGACAGAGGCAGGAGAGAGACACACGAGTAGACTTAGGAAAAGATAAACAAGCATAGCCTTTAGTCTGGGGATAGTGAGGGAAGAGAAAGACAGACAAAAGAAGAGCACATTAGAGTGACTGAGAGAATAAGGCTGCACAAGAGAGTGAGTGAATGAGCGGTGGGATTGTCATGGTAAGCTGTCGAATCAGCCTGCCACTGTCACTCACCCTGCCCTCTTCTGCCGAGCAAAGCTTCACAGCCTCTCACTATCTGTCGTTCCTTCCTTGTCTCTCTGTCTCTCGCTCGTTCCTTCTCTCTCTGTTTCGCTCCATGTCTGATGCCTTTGCGCTCAGCCTGTTTTAAACTTAGCCTGCGTACCTCTCCTCTCTAATACTGGTATTCAATAATGCATAACGTGCCATTCAGTTGAATAGTCATTCATTACATGTACCATCATTCAGTAAGAGACACACATGGTGTCACAGGGGCTGAGAGGCCTGCACTGTTTAAAAGTCAGTCAATGTTAGCTATCTCTCAGAGACACCCAAAGGGACTGAAAATTAAATTTGCTTCAAGCACAGTGTATGCTTGCCATCAAGCTGCACGCGCATATGGGCACGCACGCACATGTACACACAAGTGAACACACACGGGCGCACGTCAACACACACCATTGTTGCACAGGGCCATGTTCAGTAAGTCTTTAATAAATACTTTCAGTGTGTCAGCCATATAGACCATTGAGGGACTTGTGTGTTTGCTCTTAAACCCGAGCCATGGGATCCTCTCCTAAGCATCCTCAGCTAGAATTTAATCTGACTCTCTCGCTCTCTCCTTTCTCCCTGTTGGTTGCCCATTCCAATCCCTTTCTCAAGCTTTCTTTCACACAATCTTTCTCTCTTTCATTATTTCTCCCTTTGTCTCCTTTTTTCCTTACTGGTAGCTCTTTTTTATAGCATAATGTCTGTCTGTCTCTTTTTTTACTTCTCTTCCTCTACTGATCCCTCTCACTTGCTCTCTCTGGCTCTCCATTCCAATACCTCTCTCCGGTCCCTTCATCGCCCCGTCTATCCCGGCAGTTAGTTTGTCACTGCATCATTGATGGAGTGATGGAGGGGAGTGATTTGGGCCCGCAGATCAGGGAGTGTTTACTCTGAGCATCGCCATGGATATTACAAAGAGACCTGCCAATCAAACAGGAATCAAAGATGTTTTGGACAGCGTGCCTGCACTCATCAGAATGTTTAAGTAGTTTAATCTGGAACCCCACCGAGGTTTGGTCAAGTGCTTATATAACCTGTACGAGGGGGAAAAAAACTGAGAGGAGTTTGTATGTTCTGAATGTGTAACTCAGTATCACAAGTGCTACAGGAACAGGCTTATAGGGGTTTATGCACAGGAGTGTATGCTTAAACTATTTATAATTTGTGGCATATAACAGAATATGGAATTGACAGCTTTCATTGGTAAGTGTTTAACAAATTTTCAAAGCAATCTATTTGTACAAGTATACATGATATGACATATACATTGATATTGATATCCTTTTTCTGCTGTCTAATAACTTTAACAATGGCATTAGGCTTTCTGAAGTCTGCGTGCCCTTTGAACCGCTGTTCACATGTGAAGTAGCCTGCAGCCCACATATCAGTTGTTCAAGATCCACTACCAGTAATTAATGTTACACCATGTCAGAACACTAGAGGTTGCTGACTTTGTGTTCTATTATTTCTTTACACTTATTTGTACCCACTGAAACTCTGTGTGTACTCTTTTCTGTGTTGTTACAATTACTAAAGACTGGCCAGTGTATGGAATAAGAAATGTATACAACCCACAAAAATTCAAAAGTCACTACTGATATGCTGATATTGTATGAACATGTATGTTTGTGTGTGTTAATGAAGTGAAACAGAGAATATCAAAGTTAAAGTTCTGAAAGTTGAACTTGGCTCTTGGTTAGACTTTCTCTTTTCAGCGCTACTTCTCTGATTGAAACCATTTCCACCCTTTGTCAGACATAAGGGATTTTGAGAATACGCTGTTAATGTGTGTTTGTGTGTGTGTTCATGCCCATTAGTAGCTGTGACAATTATCTGTGAGTCTTCAACATGGCTCTTGTAAAGCAGTATCATCTGGCAACTGTCAAAAGACTGCTTGTTAAAACAAAGGCAAACTCAGTTTAGTTTTTGACCAGATTCATTTATTTATTTATTTATTTTTATTTCAGTTCAGGTTATATTATAATCATCAATACAACACCACAAGATGGTGGGAAGGCAGGGACCAGATGGTCTGTTTTGTTCTTCAGAGCTTTCTTTGTTGTTATCTACTTAGATGCTGTCTCAGTTTTTAATTCGTATTCCGGCTGAAGGCAATATTGCCCATATGTATTGCCTCAAAACATTGTCTGTATATAATGACCAAAAGAGTGTTTATCTTAGGTGATTGATTGGGTCCATTGATCACATATACTTCACACTCACTGAAGAAACAAACTGGTGGAAGATTAGCACTTCCATTCATTTTGTAACTATTGTTTTCTTGTATTGTAGACAAAATTATCATTATAAATTAGAGTGACAAAATGTTAAAATGGCACCCTGCTAATGAAGCATACAAGGCGGTAGGGGAAGACAGAAAAGGCAAGGGAGGAGTGAGGGATAGAAAGGAAAAAAAAAACTGAATGCTTAGAATGAGCAGTAATTGAGGGCAGAGATGGAAAACGAAGAAAAGTGAGTGAGAAAGAGATGGATACAGAGGAGAATCGAAAGAGAGAAAAGACTGTAGACCTATTGATCCCCCGTTGTCCCACCCCATGGAGGCGTGTCATGCATACTTAATCCAGTGTGCATGTCGTGCGCCTGCAGAGAATGCTGGGTAATTGCTGAAGGAGACGGATGAATAGTTAGCTGGTGGGTGATGTGTTTCTAAAAAGCCCTCTGGCTAGGTGCAGATTATTCAGACACAGTGATTTTTAAAACATATCCTGGAATGACATGGAGTTTTTTTCTCATTCTGAAAGGGATACAAATTAAAAAGTAGTCCCTTTCACCATGATGCAAAATTTAGTGAGTTACCTCTCCCATGGACAACTAACTATGGCTATCAAAAATTGCAAATGGGGTATGTTGCCTTTGGAAAAATTAGCAGCATGAAGTAAAAACTGCTGAAAGTACATTTACAGTAATGGCCAGACAACTGCAGCTGGTTGGTTGCCCAGGAACAGGGAGAGTATAAGTCTACTGAAAACCATTCATTTTAAACCAATCCGCCAAGGAGGATATGTTTTTACCTCTGGTAGTTTGTCTGTCTATCTGTCTGTCTCTCTGTCTGCAAGATATCTCAAGTGAATTTGGTGGACAGATAGGCCGTGGGCCAAGGAACAATTGATTAGATTGTAGTTGTGATTCACCTCTGGGATTTTCACCATTAGATGATTATTGTTATTTTGTCATAACTATGAAACTAATGGAGATAGAATTCCACATCCTAGGGGTATGTTTGCAGGGTCAAGAAATCAATTGAACTTACATTTTAAGAGGGAGGAATAATGTGTTTGGTGTAACAGCAAGTTGGAAAATTGTTGAGAATTAGCAGAGGTTTGCGCTTTCAGACTGCCTTCTAGTTTCCAGAGCGACGGTCTTCTATTGCTCGTCTTTGTTTTTGTTTGCTTGTTGTTGTTTTTTTCATCATGGTGACCAATTTCTCCATCCAGGATTTGATTTCCCACAGGCACAAAAATCACAAAGATCATTTGTTTATAATGGAACAAATGAAAATCAAAATACCCATCTTCACCAAGTACAATAAATTTACAGTTTTTGTAAAGTTTATATTGGTGACATTGGTGCAGAGACCTCACCACAGTACACTGCAGTGCACACATGGCTCAGGAAGAACATGACCTAATATGTACCTATCCTTTATATGTAAATAAATAAAATATGATAAAAAAAAAAGGAAGAACATGACCTCAAATTCAGTGCAAGAGGACAGTGCAGGACATACAATAGACACTGGACTATGTACTGTATATTACTCTAAATACATACAGAGAACTTTCTGTAGGTTGCAGCAATAGTCCAACGTGGAGATTATTATATGGTGTTACTGATATGATGCTTTGAGGATTTATTCATTTTGAAGAATCTGAAATTTGTGACAGCTGAAGATTATGTGCAAATCATTTCACAGTGGATTGCTTCACCAACTACACAGAGTATGCAATGGGCTGCATTGCCTTTCTCTTCCCATGCTTGTTGTGGTCCAGCCTGCTCACTTGTGAACAGTTCCTCCCTGCATCAAGTTCGCCATAACATCCTGTTTCAACTGGAAATAAATAAAGTTAAGGAGGCAAGACACTGTCAAAATGTTGTTTCCTTGTGACTTTAAGAATTCACAAGCCTGGTCTCCTGAAATAACAGAAAATTAGCATGATGTCTTAAAATGCAAGTATGTATTCTGTGTGCAAAAAGAGAACTAGATTTTCCCACCACAAAAGGATTACGTGAAGGAGACAGGACTAGAAACAGGTAGTAGTTTGACACTGAAGTAGCATAGTGGGTGTTGTGGTGGAAGTGGTGGATGAGTTCAATTTCCAACTCACTCAAGTTTGCTACTGTGAGTGAAGAGTTAATTTTTAACAGAAGGTTTTCTTATTTAAACATAACCAAAACCTTACAAACAAGTTGTTCAAGTTGCCTAACTGTAACACTAACCTGTAGCTTGCCTAAACTTAACCATTAACCAGCTAACATTTTCACATGATGAAAAAGTTAAAATGGCTGTACAAATCATGCTATCCAGTGTTTCCAGTGTTTTATTTTATGTCTTGAGGTCCATTATAAGCTGTTTGTGTGGTGTCATGTACCAAAAACACTCTCAATCCATTTACCTTTGTGACGCCACAAAGATGGCTCCATGCTTAATGAGTTGATAAATGGGCCGCGTTCACAGCATAGTTGTCATTTCTGCTAAGCGACTTTGCGATTGTTTTTCTGAAAGTAGCTTGAAAATATTGGCAGTCTCATTTTTTTTGGGCTTGTTTCCAAAATGTCCTTGCTTTTTTAAACTTGTCTGTTTCCCGTATAATGCACAGACGCAAAACAGTGAAACGATCTCAGATGAAATCCAAGCCTTCAATCATCCCCACCTGCTGCCCAGCTCCGCTACCTGCACAAACTGTAGCACCCACGCACACAGAGCAGCCTCTCACTAACTGCTTATGCTCTCTCTCTCTCTGTTTTGTTATCCCATGTTTTGTAGTTGAGATATATTAAAAGGCCCCACACTTCACTGTCATAAAGAAAAATGAATTTTGCAGTAGACTCTAATAGTTTTATCCATTCCCTTTCTTTTATCTCTTTTCAACATCTTCTTTCAACACCTCTTTTCTGTTTTGGGCTTTGTGTTGTGTTGTGCCAAATTGATATGTATGGGTATTTTTTTTTAAAGTCTATGGCATACACACACACACACACACACACACACACTACTTCATCTGATCTGCAGTGGTGTTCTCCTTTCTGGGGTCATGTTGGTGGCCACCCCAGAGCTCCATTGCATTGTGCATCTTCCTATTTTTAAGTGTGGTATTCATCTGTCGGTTGCAGTAAACATTTAGCCTCAGTAATACAACACAGGTGGCTACTGTTATCAATGTGGCAATCTTAAAACTAGCTTTATGCTACTTTTCACTTGTTCCTAAAGCAATAATCAAAAGCGTAGTAAACAAAAAAATGTCAGGTCTTCCTTTAACTACATTCCTTTTGTGAAGAAAACCCATCTTTTTGGCTGAATATATGTTTTCTTTTTTTTTTTTTTTGAAAGAAAGAAAATCAGAAGTGATAGTGAATATCATTCTTTCTCTCTCCTTTAATATCTACCTTGCTTCGAAGATATATCTTTCTCTCTCGCCGTCTCTCTTTCTGTCTCTGTCTCTCTCTCTCTTGCGGATGATAGATAAGTGAAATGAGATTATAGCGTGGCTAGGCAGAAAGTAATAGGAAATTTCTGACATCTCTGACTTGGAGGGCAGCTGTTACAGTGGCTTCGCCTAAGCCATGCCTCCTGTGACTAATCCAATCTTTACAGGATGAGGAACTGCCTGGCTTGCTGACTGCTTGGCTCGTTGGTTTGTTTACTGAATGGCTGGTTTGCTGGCTGATTTGTTGGCTTGTTCTAGCTCTGTGAGAGGCATGCTTTCACAGCAACAGAGTTACAGTTGCTTCGCCTGTGCCCTGCCTCTCGTGACTAATCTAATCTTTACTGGGTGGTGGCTGGAAGGTTGGCTGATTGTTTTTCACTTGTTGGCTGGATAGTTTGTTGGATGGGCAGATTCTGTTTGTGGATTTTTCTGAGGCCTGGAAGCCTCATAGCATGGCGTCCTATCACTATGGGACAGGACCCTAAATGGGTCAAAGGCCTACTTATAGTGCATCCCCAAATAATACGAGTTGTAATATATTTTCATGGGCCTGAGCTCTAGGGCGAGAGGCTAAATTTATAATTTTGGTCCCTGGCTGAAAAAGTTTAAGAACCCCTGCTGTACATCACAAAGATGAATGAATGGCTAGTTAACTGGCTAATCATGTTACAAGCAAGCTGCCTGGCTGGCTGTTCCCCTGCTGTATGTGTTGCTTGCCTCTAGCACAAACAACTGTTTTGGTGGCTTAAGAGGCAGTTGGCTGGGTTTATTTGACTGGCTCGGTGGTTAGCTATGTGGCTTGTTGGCAGGCTGGGTGTCTGCCTTGGCTGTGTTTGTATGTCCATTTGGTAGGTTTGAGCAGAGTGAAGAGGTATAAAGATGAAAAGTCCCTGTGTGGCTTCATACCTGTGTATTGTGTGGACCAGGATAGAATAATCCAATTTAACAATAGTCTAGAAAAGGAGAGGAGGACCGGAGGAAGAGGAGGAGGACAGAGTAAAGGATGAGGGGAAGAGAGAAGAAAGAGTAAGAGACAGATAGTGGAGAGAGGAGAAGGAGGAGGCAGGAGGAGAAAAAAAACAGTTGAAGAGTTGAAAATAAAGAAGGGAGAGAAGGGATGAAAGGGAAGGAAATAACGAGAGTAAAGTGGGAAGAGCAGTGCAAAGTGACAAAAAGAAGAGACCTCACCATCCCCTTTTTATACCTCTCCAGTAAACAAACCCTGCCAAGCCCCTGCCAGCTCCATGCCTTGCACCACCTTATCAGCCTCTAAAAGGTATAAAAATGCTGTATTTCATGACATTTTGAGAACACAGTCTGACAAAATATCCTGGAGGTGAACTATTTAAGTTGAAACATAGCATCCGACTGGGAAAGAAAAAAAAAAAAAAAATAGAAAAGCATATATATAAGTATATAGTCGTGTGTTTTCTGTGTATGGCAGCATTGCCATGGTGAGAAATTAGATTTCACATTGCAGCAGAACCAGCCCTCACCTGTCAACCTACACTCCCATTTATCACAGAGAGAGAGAGGGAGAGAGAGAGAGAGAGAGAGAGAGAGAGAGAGAGGGAGAGAGAGGGAGAGAGAGAAATGACTGCCCAGCTAAAATGATTTGTTGAATGCATATATGCAACATGAGTCAACTTGCATGAATTGTTTTAGCAAAATAGTATCGCACTTTGGTCCTCAACAGCCTGCTATTTTATTAATAACCTTTGTGGATGCCTGTGTACAGGACAAAAACTTGGAAGATAAGAGAGTAGCTGCGGCAAGCATGAAAGCAGAAAGGATAAAAATGCCTTGGGAGGGGGAAAAGGAGTATATACAACCAGAAGATGAAGAGAAACTGGGTTTGAGTGAAGGTTTGAGAGTGGAGGTTGGAGGAATAAGTATAATGTGAGCTAGGGCTGGGCGATATATTGTATAATATTGGTATTGTGATATGAGACTAGATATCGTCTGGCATTTTGGTTATGGTTATATTGTGAAATAACTTAAAATATTTACTTGTGTGTAAATATCTTATGAAAGCACAAATACTCCTCCCCGAAATATCGTCGGATTTTCGATATCGAGGTATTCGGTGTAAAATATGGTGATATTTGATTTTGTCAATATCGCCCAGTCCTAATTTGAGCTATTATATTTTTTGCAGAATGAGTACAAGGTTTCTCCACAATGTACCCTCATTCATAGACCAAGTAGGAAAGGGCCTCATTATTTTTCAGTGGTGATTGGCTGTTCATTGGACCAGCTGAAAATGTATCGCTCATCTCTCTCCTGTGCATCACAGACTACAAATGATCCTCAGGCTTATAACAGAATCAGTCTCTGGTCGCCCTGTATTCTCATTTGCCAGGTTTCTCCACAGTCATCTCACACTGGAGATGACCATAGCGGAGTCAAAACAGTTCTTTGGTAAATGAGATATATTTACTGCTGAATGCATGCAATTCAGATGGCAGATATGGTGCATTTTCCCACCGGTGGTGACTGAGTCATCAGTATCAGATCCACTTCAGGCCTATTATCCATATAACACTGCCAGTAATAGATTTCATCTGCCCGGTGACTCTATACTGCCAACATTAGATTCACTGTGACTTTTAGCACCTCAAAAATACACTGAACTTAGTTGGGCAGTTTTATGGGCTCTCCATCATTTGGATTTGTCTTTTTAGTGTTGGTAGGTATGAGAGGGGAGTAATGTTGTACTCAGAGGCTGTGAGTCAGACCAAAGAGTATCCATCTTCACAAAGAGTATCAAATGGACAGGGGATGCTATCGTGCGGGTCAGAGCTTCATAAACAATGTTTTTTATTTAAAATAGATCACAAGCCAATGTCTGATTGTCCCCAAAAGGTTATCATTATATTTTAATTAGCAGAAAGAAAGAATGTATATACAAGCCTTGGTCTAAGCTTTGGAACATTTGTGTCCATTGCGTGTCCCTTTTTGTGTTGTGCCGCCCTTCTTGCCTTTTCAACTTGGATTTTTCCAGGGACAAGCCACTAAAATGGTGGTCATGACCAGGTATTCTCTTCAGGTTTGACTGGGTTACCTGGTTTTTCATAAATCATCAAAATGGTCCCCAAACCACAATGAATCAAATTGCTTTGATTTGAGTTTGGTTTTGTACTGGACTACAGCAATAATCGAGTTTGTCAGTCAGTCAAATAATTACAGTTAAATTCAAACCTGCAAGTTGAGACTCCAATCAGTGTAGTGTGAGTCAACAAATCATGATCCACAGGTCTTCATTGTTTAGTACTGGCAAAACTCACAAACTACATTAGCACCTGCAGACTTAAAAACAATCAAACTCAGCTGTTGATTTTAACACAAAACTTCAAAATCACAATGCACAAGGACAACAGAAGAGAACCATGTTCTCTTCTGTTGTCATTGCCAGCTTCCTGAAGATTTTTTGATTCTCTGCTGATCCCTGAAGGACAAATTTATCTTGTTGATTTAGATGCTTGTTTGATCCACGCCTTCCAGTTAGACAGTCTTCCAAATCAGGACACCACATTATTGCCCTGATGGTAGTTGTCATTATGGTGAGGATGTGACACCATAGATATAAAAAAGTTGTTGGGTTGCTGAATACCTGAATGGGTAATGAACGAGTGGTCTGAGCTATGTAGGGTGCAGCTAGGGGCCGCTAGGTAGGGTGCAGGGTGGGCGCAGGGAGGCTTGTTGATATGTTATCATGGAAGCGGTGGGGCATACAAATCGTCTCTGCTGTTGCTAAAATCAAAAAGCAAAATGTAGCTACTTTTTCCTGAAGTTGCGGTAACATTTTAATGTTGTATTGTACAACTCTGGAAACTTGGGACAAACACCATATTAACTTCTCCTTCATCTTTCAGCTCTTTGTACGTCACACAAAGCTGTAATCTAATTAGACACACTTTGAAAGGTCAGCAGCATATGGGGTGAAAGTTCAAATAACTGAGCGCAGTGGCAAGGTGGAAAATCCGGGCGGTGCACAATACCCAAAGTAGCGCTGCCTCTGGTTTGGCGTTAACACTCTCTCCATAGAAAAGTAATGACTCAGTCAGCGCAAAGTGGTTTTGTTAGTGATCATGTGTTGACAGCTTTAGGGTCAATTGACACCAGGAAACATGCAGATTATAGGCTACTCTAGACATTTAAGAGCCCATTCACGATGCCAGAGGAAAGAGCAGACCATCAAATATGAAACTTCATATCTCCCTTTTTTTCTCCTTTAATTGACAATTGACATTATTCTCCACTTGTTGCAGATGGCCAGGAAGCAAACACTATAAATGGTTTTCTGATTTGCTTAAAATTAACTTTTTAGTGACATAAGGTTTCTGCAGGACACTGAAAATATTTCAATTTCTGCTGTGCCACTGGAGATCACATCCCATACATACTGTAATCTTCCTTAAATACTATTCATATACACTTGTCAATTCAAATGCAGCCTATGCATTTCATATATAACTGTGTCTCTTATCACCACAGCCACATGCAAATGCAAGTCTTCTGCTATAACAAAATATATTAGCACTTGTCAAATCAAATTCAACCTACACATTGTGATGCATACAGTCCTCACAGTAATTGAACAGAGAGAGAAAACTATCAGTGTACCAAATGCAAATGTTCCATGACCTCCTACAACACACATATGGACTTGTCACATCAAAAGCTCAATATACAGACACTTACCACCCACATATAAACAAAATAACCACTGTGTATGTGCATGAGAATGTGTGCATGAGTGTGTTTGCATACTGTGAAAACTGAAGTTTGCTGCCATGCAGAGCAATATTTATACTGACTAATTGCTGTTGAATCAACAGTGTTGATTTAATGGTGTGAGAAAGGAAGTAAACAGTAGCCTATATTATATGATGCATTGTGCTGCATCTTCCAGCACTGTAGCACCTGTCTGCACGCCATTTCTGGTATAAGCAGAAGAGGTGTTGAATGAGAGACCCTTTTTTCACGTGTGTGTTGTGTGTGTGTGTGTGTCTCTCTGTCTGTGTCTGTGTATTAAAAATCTCCTATCCGTGTAATAGCAGGCCCCTGCTAGCTACTTGTCTCCATATTAATTAACCTTTATGGACTGTCTGCCAGCTCTTCACTCTCTATCTTCTGACACACACATACAAACACACGCTTGCACACATGCACGCGTGTGCTCTCACTCTCTCTCTCTCTCTTTCTCTCTCTCTCTCTCCTCCTCTCTCTCTCTCTCTCTCTCTCTCTCTCTCTCTCTCTCTCTCTCTCTCTCTCTCTCCCTCTCTCTCTCTCTCACTCTCTCTCTGCTGGTTCATCAGTCCTCCGTCTATCTCTGACATTTACCGCACTGATAGAGAGGCATACTCAAGTGGCTAGGGCCCTGAATGCAAATGCCTGTGTGTGAGTGTGTGTGTGTGTGTGTGTGTGTGGGTGTGTGTGTGGGTGTGTGTGTGTGAAAAATGTTAAGCCTAAAATCTAGTGGTCCTCTCTTACTATGGCATTAGAGTTGATCTGGCTGGCAGCCTGAGAGTTCCAGCGCTTATTCATTGCCCAGACCCATTGAACACTGTTGGAGATGATCTGTGGGTGTATGTACCATGACCAGATAACATTTTCAAAAGCACAGGGAACATTTTAAAGCACAGGGAATAACGAACCTGCCCCAATCTGGTTAAAACTTTTGAGTTTTAAGACCACTGGGCTAGATCAATCAGCTGTCTGCATGTACCAGTAGTCACTGATAATGGAGTGTAGGGGAAGGTCGGCTGTTACTGAGATAAATAACATGTGTGTGCTGGAGCATGGGCATGTATTGACTATATGTGTGCTTGTGTGAGTGTGCGTGTCTGTGTGTATCTGTCTGTGTATGTGTGAGTCTGTGTATTCAGTATAAGGCATGCGAACTGCATACTGCAGTTAATCGCTCCCTACAGACGTCTACTCGTCTATTATGCAGTCATGTATGGTGGCGGAGCAGGTGCACACTCCCCCACACACAGATGCAGTACATTCATACATACTTCATACCTTGCAATTCAGAATAGTATAGAACATGGACTACTTATATGAAGGAGGTTGTGTGATTGACTGAAACATTATTAAAGTTGGGAAATGATGGAGTGGGATGGAGTGAGTGTGGGAGAGATGGAGTGATATAAAGTGAAAAAGGATTGATGGAAAGGTGAAAGAGACAGCAGTGTGGGAGGGCAACAGCAACAGGGAGAGAGGTAGGCGATGAGGTAGCCGGAGTAAAAGAAAAACGAGTATAGGTGCACGAACCTAGAGTTACAAAATAAAATAAGTGAAATAAAGAAGTAAAAAATGGATACGACAGAAATTCCCGCAGTTCACGGGGAAACAACATCAATTTCATACTCTGGACAGAACATCAATTTTATACCCAGGACTGGGTTGCACCAGCAACACATACATTTGTTCTTACTCTAGGTAAGGGTCTTTTGTGCTTAATAGAGGCTGAGAAGGGGTAAGTAGTATTTGTTGTTACTAAGTTTTGTTGTGTTGCAAACAGCTAAGAGCTATACTAATTAATTTAGATGTTGCTGGAGAAGTCATTGGTGAGATGAGAAGCCAATCAATGGTTAAAGAGGAAGTTCAGTGGTTGACACAAACATAGTCAACAATTCTAACCATCAAATTTACCAACTGACAAATTAAATCTCTGGAAACGTGTATGGATCTTTTTATACAGAATAGTTTATTTGTGTTGTGAGTGAGTGCATCTCTTCGGCTTTGTAGTGAGAGAGTGCATCCATTTGCCTTTGAGTCATGTTTGTGTGCTTCTGGAAAGCATTAACGTTTGAAACATATTTAGTTGTGACTAATGGTTGCATTTTAAATAATATGTGTCATGCAACCATGTTTATTTTAGCAACAAGCACATCAAGACTCGACTGAACTGAGCCACAGCTCACGCAACAGGATCCTGAATCCAGCAGTTGCCATATAGTGGAGCTTGGCATCCTCCTGCTCTGTCCTCTGTGTTCCTCTATCCAGCCCACAAGCTGGGAAAGCCAGCAGATTGTAGATGGAGGGCCCTTCTCCATCTGTCTAGGTCTAGACAATTGTCAGTTGGCAGCTACTCGACATCCCATGCCCACAGTTCTTGTCTCTTGCTTCCAGATGCAGCGTACACTTGGCATCATCCTCCACACTGCTGTCCTCTGTCCTAGGGGATCGGAAGCAATCCCCCACCCCCTCTCCCCACCACCCAGCCCCCAGCCCAACCGTGCTTACAGCCTATTAATACACCTTTCCAGTAACCTCACTAAGCAAAGCATTGGCTTACAAGGCAAAACAGGTGTAACAGCCGATTCCTGCCAACTGAACGAGGCACAGCTGTGCGTCCTTGCCCTGATTTCCCTGTTGCACATTTGAATCACATTTTGATTTGTGATAAATTCCAGTCTTACACCAAGTACCAGTGTAGGCTATGATATACAAAGCAAGTAAAAAAAAACAGCAGAAATGTCTCTGTAAAGGATAATTTCACCTTTGTTCATGTAATAGTTCTAATAGTACTTGAATTTCCACTAGGGCTGAGACGATACACTCAGCCCACGATACGATACGTATCTCGATATCATGTTTAGGATACAAATCTCTGTCTGACTTTTACCACTCTGCATTTCTCACATATTATGTATTTTTGATGGTCTTTTATTTGCACAGCAGCAGCAGTAACGTACAAGTTTCAGTCCTTGGCCAAGGGCTAAAACTGAAACTTACTGTCAAAAGTACATACTACGTGAGTGTTTCTATAGTTTCTGTTTTTTTGAGTCGAGTTTACATTCACGAGTTGAGACGCCTTTTCTCTCTATCACACCCCTAATTTACACATTTCAAGACACGTTCCAAGACATCTTCTGACGCCCCGTTCAAAGGTGTCAGAAACAAGGAAGGATATTCCATGCTCTTACTTGTCTCTCTCATGATAATAAATATGAAATACACGTTTCTACCATCTATTCCAGTTCTGGCGTATGACATGTGTGCAAAGACTTCTTGATTAGGGACTTCGAGCCGGATATCAGGGTTATTGTCAGAAAAGAACAACAGTTATTTTTCAAAACAAACGCAATGACTGTGTTTTCATTTTGATGGATTACGGCTGGAGACTTCGAAATGGCAGGGACACCTGTCAGTAGGGTGCTTGATGCATTTTCAAACCAAATGTGATCCTGTGAGCAACGTAAAGTAATGCACCTTGGATTTTTATAACTCACAGCATGGCCTATGTACTGAAAATCAATCTTGAATGGTTTGCAGAAAAATGTGCAGTATCATGTCTGTAGTACTTTAAAGCTCATAACTTTCAGATAGCAGATGATGGCCCTATTTTAAAACCCTATATGTTTAAAAACAGACAGCCTCAGTATCTGGGTACAAAGAGCTGATCCTTTGGCATTTTTCCAATAAAGAAGTATTCTTGCGGATGGTAGGACAAAGGGATGACCCCCAGAGATGGATTATGACTGACCCCAACCCAACCTCTCTCACGGTCGCTGCTGGTCAATCCCTCTCTCCTCAGCCCTAGTCCATGGACAATTTGGCACCATCCTTCACTTTCATCATCATTGCCTCATCTTTTCTTCTTTCTGACCCTGGGGGAACACGACAGGGAGTGAGAAGGAGCGAGTGACTGTGAAATAGAGAGGCAGAGAGAGAGAGAGAGTGATAGAGGGAAGAGGAGAGACCCAGCCAGACAATCATGCCCCGGCATTAATTGGCGAACAATCACCCTGTTTCTACCAGCCAATCATAATCTGGCCCCTGTGGCTAGCCTCCACTTGATTGGCTGGCTGTGCTCCCACGGTGCCCCCGAGTGCTTCACGGTTTGATGATCTCTCTTTTTTCTTTTTCCCTCTATCTGCCGTGCATCTTTTTTCTCCTAAGCTGTCTTTTCTCTCTTTCTTTCTATCTCTCTCAAGCAATTTAATGGTCTTTCTCCTCCCTCTTTCCCTCTCTCTGTCTGTGAATCAGGCAGCCAATAAGGCATGACAAAAGGCCAGAGGGAATTGTGGGTATTTGAGTTTATCGCGGGTCACAGTCTGAGAGAGAGAGAGCAAATTACAGAGTCAGTCGGATTT
The DNA here is from genome assembly GCF_046629955.1 of Centroberyx affinis. Lineage (NCBI taxonomy): Eukaryota > Metazoa > Chordata > Actinopteri > Beryciformes > Berycidae > Centroberyx > Centroberyx affinis. The sequence goes on along the minus strand of NW_027284068.1, from coordinate 231,082 downwards.
TATACAGCTGTATTACCACACAGGGAATATTTTAGGGCTTGTTTGATTGACAGGCCCTTGACTCTAGTAGTGTGTGCGTGTGTAAGTGTGTGAGTGAAAGAAAGAGAAAGCAAAAGTGAGTGAGAGAGAGAGGACGAGACGGAGAGAGGGAATAAGTACTATCTTAATTATCAAATCATCTCAGTTCTACAGTGACAGACATTTGGTCAAAGAGGATTCACATGTGTCCTTTTTATCCTGGAATTTACTGAAGATTATTTTATTTTGCTGACACATGAGTATATAATTGCTATAATTAATGGCAATGAATGTAATTTACCCCACACTGAAGCAGGAGAAATTACTCTTTTGGAAATTAACCTTTTGAAATTGGGGATGATTGCAGCTTAGCTCAGTAATTTTTTTAAAATCCATTTATTTGAAATTAAATCAAGCTGTTTGAGTGTTTGAGAGGTTTTCATGATGAAATAGGTCTCAAGGACAAATAATATTGATGTAATAGCATGGGACAAAAATATGAATACATGAGAGAGAGAGTGAGAGAGAGAGAGACAGAAAGAGAGTGAGAGAGAGAGAGAGAGAGAGAGAGAGAGAGACAGAGAGAGAGAGACATACAAAGCCTTCCTCCCTTGTGAAACTTGTTTGAGGTTATTAAGAAGTCAGTCTAGAGAGAGAGAGAGAGAGAGATAGACAGGGAGTACTTATTTCCTCCCTTGTGTCCTCTGACTTCCTCTTTTACTTCCTATGTTTGCTAGACGTATTTCCTCCACCGTCAGCGGTGGTCTGTACAGACACGCACACACACACGCACACACACACACACACACACACACACACACACACACACACACACACACACACACACTTACACACACACACACACACACTGCAGGTTGTCTAAGCCCATCGACATTCTGTTCCACAATTATTCCCGACAGTGCTCTCACCCTTCCTCTCCCCTTGTTCAATCCCTTCCTCTCCTCCTCCCCTTCACTTGTCTTTGCAGTTCTCCTCTCATCCTCTTCTCAGTCCTTTCATCATTGTATTTGACAGACATTTTAACCCTAACCCCCAACATCTCTCTCTCATTTTTCCTCCACACCTCATATCTACTTCCCTCCACTTGATATTCACTTAGCTTCTCATTCTCCTTTGTTCCTCATGTCCCAAATATGATTTAGTACATGCACTCCTGCACATATAGTGCTAATTGAGTTGATCACCCACCGACCATAAATTGACATAATTTTCACAGTGACTATACAGGTACTTTAACAAGATGCTCCCTGCATGCACTTTAGATTACTGCTTCCCACTTGTCATCTAGGTCACATATCGTATTGCATGTCTTGCACAATAAAGTGTTTCATATGTTCATACTTTCTTCACCACTATTGTAGCGGATGCATTCTCAGAAAGGCATCACATACTGAAGGATATAGTTCTTTGTATTTGAAACAATGTTTGGGGAAATAAAAGTTTGAATAAAACTTGAAAGTCTTCCTGTGTACCAGTTCATTGCAGGATTTTCTTTCACATCAGACATTCCATATTGACTTTGCTGTTCCTATAAATAAGTTAACAAGATGTAGCCAACAAAACCCCAAGAAGAGCAGGCATGATGATTAATGATTAACAATGATCAATCAATAATTAGTGTAACGGGACGGTCTGTGATGTTATAACAATATGCCTAGCTGCCAGTTAATTAGTATCATAATCTAGGCTATAAAATGTGCTAATGAAGGATGAGTGACAACCCACTGAGCTCTGACTACGTTGGTTAACTTACCTGCCTGGAAAGCAGGAACAGCTTTTTATATGGGCGATTCATTTACATTTTATTGTTTATTGGCTTACTGCGTCTGATGTGGGCATGTTGTTGATTGATCCATCTTGGCTGATTAGGCATAACAGTTCCGTACATGAAAAAATACATCACAAGTGTTTCTGAATACAGGGATAGTTTTCAATACTTCCCTTTTTCCTCTCTGATTAACACATCAGTCTTTTTGGTTGAGCTACTTACTTTTACACTTGCTTTTCATAGAAACATAGAAAAGTGGAGCAGAGCTAACAATGGGTCCATGTATCTACAGTTGAATAGTGTAAGTTCAATATGAAAATAAAAAGTCTGAATGAAAGAAGATGATCCCCTACATCTCTCTCTCTCTGTCTTTCTCTGCTTTCTGGCTGTGTCTTTTGACACTAGCGCCATCTAATTGTCTGGGCTGATGAGTGCGTATGTCCTCTGATATGGCACTTGGTTTGTGTGTGTGCGTGTGTGTGTGTGTGTATGTGTGAGAGAGAGAGACAGTAATGTGTATACATGCACCTCAAGATTCACCCCCTCTGAGATTAAAATCAAGGATAGGCCTAACCAGCTTGCCTTGGGTCTTTTTGATTTTTGCCAAATGTGTAGTGATGTCATCACCTTAGCCTAAACGTTGGGAATTATTGGAAATTGTCAATGTACAGTTGATCTACTTGGGTTTGATACTTTAATATTGCTCAACTTCACAGACAAAACAGCTAGCCAACTTGAAACTGTCACTATGCTTGTTTTCTTATTTTAAGGTTCACTGGTCCAGTGATAGGCATGATTGAATTCTCCACCATGCATCTACCATGTATTGATCTTGCATCAGTGCCGTGGCTTGCTGCAGCTTATTGTTCCTCAAATGTTGTAAATTCAAACTGAACAGGCATGTTCAAAACTCCTGTCTCTTCATTAAGTGGTCAGCAGATCATTTGTGCCATCTAATGTCTACACAGAGTAAATCATTTCTATTTTCTAAACAGTTCCTCTCTGGGGTTGGAGGATGCAGCAGTGGTGCAGTAAATGTGGGCTCGTATAATGGCTAGCCTCTGTCACACCAGGGAGCAGTAATACAGCAGAACAGCAGGAGTAAGAACCAATCAGACTCCATTTCATTTCCTGGGTCCTGGGCTGGCTTGATTGGCTGAAATGATCGCTCTCCAAGGTCCTGGAAAGAGGGATACATGTCTCTATCTCCTACTACACAGACAGACACACACACATTCAATACACAAAACTCACATACACCCACAGACACAAACATGTACAAATATGCATGCACACATGAATCGGGTATGCAAGTAGAGAGGTAATCCAGGCTTTTCATGTTCCACTGTGCCTCCCTATAAATGCACCTCCCACAGAGTTTTCCTCTCTCTTATGTTTTCTCCCTTCCTTCCCTTTCTTTTTACATCAACTTTTGATTTATGGGCTTCAGACGAGACATGAGGAACATGAGGAATTAACAGCAAATTTCTAAATGGTTTGTAAGCTATACAGGGATGCGGGGTAGCAGGAAGGAAGGAGGGCAGAAGGGACAGTGTAGCTACTAGCTGTGACAGGGAGAGAAGCATGCAGATGAGGCAAGGAGTCCGATAAAAAAGGCTGAATAAAATACAGAGACATGTAGAGAGATTCATTGCTGTAAAAACTTTTAAAAAATTGAATGAAAAGAGAACCAATTGGCCATATGGGAAGACAAACAGAAAGGCTGACAGGTATGCAGACAGGACGGCAGACGGATATAGCTAATAATACCAGGCTCACATAACAGTGAATGTGTTGCTATGCACATTTTCAGTGAGGTCCTGCAGGGGCATCAGAATGCACAACAACGGGGGGAAAGAGCAAACAAAAACTGAACCACGGGCTAAAGAAATAAAATAATGAAACTGTGAGCACCACTGCACCAAATTCCAGTCAGCATAGGTCCACCAACGTTGTGCATGACATTTATGATTATGGGCCAATCAAAGCAGATGTTTTTTAATGAAACAGATTTTTGTTTTACATCACAGTTAGCAGGAACATCCGCATTTGAGCTTCATTAGCGAAGACAGCGGAGAAACATCATTTTATTCTGAGTCTGTCAATCGAGTTCACAGCCAGACAGTCAGGCTGACGGACAGGCAGGACGACAGAGTGGCTGTACTTTATTTTGGAAAGAGGTTTTCTTGTTTACATACACAAGTCAATATGATTTTGATAGAAAAGAAAATGAAGACAGAAAGACAGAGAGTCAGACTGGCAGACAGACAGGCAGGCAGGTGGATAATCTGTTAAACAGTCCAGGAGACATGCAGATACGTACAGTAGATCCTCACATTTCAAACACAGTAAGACACAAACCTCACACATAGAGCAACAAACTCCTTCTGCGGTCTAAAAGTGACGTTCTTAAATGCATGCCTCATGTACTGTCTGTGTTGCTATTTTGTAACTGCATCTCAGCGTATCCTACATGAATCAAATGCCTTGTGCATGTGATGTACATGATTGACTTGAGTGAACTGGCTCCACTCAGCCAGCCTCCTTCAGGATAAGAACTTGAAATGGGCTCCAATTAGTCATCCGGAAAACATATCTTGACATTGAAAATACGAGATCATAGTCATCAATTTAATTACTACCACATTTTCAGCATGTCATGTGTTAAATTTTTCCTGTTTCTCTCATCCTTTTTGGCTGGACCGCAACAGCGGGGCCAGCCCTACAAACGCGAACGTCTGTCACTGACTGACTGACTGACTGACTGACTGACTGAGTGATCAAGTTACACCATTGGTCGGCCGTGGCACGTGGCACAACATAGCGTCACAGAGCCAGAAATTTAAGTTTTGTTTTCTCCGCCGTCTAGTTTGTCCGCTGAGATCAGGAGGCCGTTTCTCCCACACAGTAAGCAGGCTGACCAATATCATGCATGTAAGCTGAAGCTAAAGTAGAATCTATACAATTATATCATATCACCGTTTATGTCGATGCATATGCGCGAGCTCAGTCCACCTGAAATCCTCTGTTCTGTCGGGGGAGAGAGACACACAAACGAGCATGGAGGTTTCATCACGCCGAGGGCTTATTGCCGACCTTACCGAAGTTTCCCAGGGCCACGGTTCCGGCCAGTGCCACTAGCTGGGCGCCGATTTGTTCTCGATGATCTGGCCAAGATGTCGGCCGTGGTCCCGACGACGATGCTCCCCCGGTGTCCGGCGAACAGCGTTTTCGGCACCGACGGGACCAGAGCGCCTGGCGCTTGGATCGGCAGGATCAATGCGGGTCGTGGGCGCGGTGGAGACGACAGCGGTGGAGAGAGATGGGACGCGCTGGAACGATCAGTATGGACTATTATTCTGTATTAGCAGTCTACAGCCAGGGGTTAAAGTGGGCCGGAACGATCCGGAACGATCCGGAACGGCGTTCCGGCACCTTCGATTAATAAGTAAATAAATCTGATTGGCAGTTTCATACATAATAATGACAAGCGAGTTCACAGGGCTGCCAACTCTCACGCATTGACCGAGAGACTCACGCAATTGACATTTTTCACACGCTCTCACGCCACAAGTCCATTTTCTCACGCAGTGAAAAACAAATTCATAACTGATAACGTCGCGACGTGAAAAAAGGGAACTGACAGCAGGACAGACGAGACAGAGCAGCACAGCGCAGCAGAGAGTTATTCAGACCATCTGAATAGCGAGAAATATACACAAATTATTATATTATATTATTATATATATTATATTATTATTATATAATTATTATATTGTAATTTATTCCCATGCATGCTGCTCAGAGTAATCTCAGTCAGCGGCTCTTCTGCGTCTCTCCCTCTCCTCTCACGCCGTGTGCACGCAGGTTTTTTAGGTTAGTATGCCTATGCAAGATCATGAATGTAAGCACCTCAATGCTGAAATCTAGTAATATAACATAATCTTTACGTTTTTGGTTAACATTATACAGGGTTGCTGTTTCTTGACTTAATCCAAGAGGTTAGGTGTAGAAATGCAGGAAATTTGTTTGAAATTACAATTTTTTTCTGACCCCCCCACCAATTATGTGTCTATCCCCCGTAGAAATGCAGGAAATTTGTTTTAAATTACTATTTTTTTCTGACCCCCCCCCCCCCCTCCGAAACAGGGTTCCCCCACCTGCCAAATCCCACTTTATCCCCTGTCAACAGCGGAGTTAGTTACACCATTGGTCAGCCGTGGCACGTGGCACACTCATACATGGTCCAGCCATATACTAGGTTTTGACCTAGTCTTGTTTGATTTGGAACAAGACCAATTGGCTAATATCATATCACATTTGTAATGTTTGTCCACTTGAAATGGCCATAGAGGAATGTGTAGTGGTAAGATAATAAATGTTGTAGTGAAAAAGTGAAACTAGAAAACTAATGAATAAAGAGTAATAATAGTAATGATAATAATAATAAATTACATGTTGTGAATTATATATTTTTATTTCTAATATTATTATCGTTTTTTTTTATTTTTATTTTAGGTTATATTTATTATTATTGAGAGAGGTAGACGTTGGAGGGTAGCTGCTAGCAACAGTCAGTGACATGGCCATAATTGTTCATTTAAAACTGATTAAGAGAAATCAATACAACGCCTGCAGCCCTGAACAATCAATGCAAGGCTCAGAATAGAGAATAGGGTTGATTGTTTGTTTATGTGTGGATGAGAGACAGAGGAAGAGTTTCAGAGTGTGTGTGTGTTGCCCTCGCATGTGTTTGCCCATCGATTGTTTTCCCGGTGTGCGCGCACGTTAAACTGTGGTGGCTGTCCCTCATGGGTGGAGATTTGGGTTTACTCCACCATGTTCCAATACAAAGCACTGTTGTAGCCTACCTGCTCTCCCTGTCTTTCTCCCTCTGCCTTGTTTCTCTTTCTTTGATTTCATTTTTCACTGTGATGTTCTATTTTTCCTCCCATTCCCTCCCTATCAAACGTCTATTCCATATTCCATTTTTACATTCTACAATCCACCTTCCTTTTCTCTTTCTGTCCACTCTCACCATCTTGGTTATACTTTTCTTTTTGCCATCTACTCGTCACCCGCTGCCCACCGCTCCCAGCCCTGTCTGAGATGTATTATAATTGTATTGCTTTCCCCACCGCACTCTTGGTTGTTTCGCTGGGTCTTGTGTTGGTTTTATATGACTCTTTTTCCCCCCGGGGGACCTACACGCCATGCTCGCCACTAGCACAGCACACACGATGCATTTGCATTTACACACACACACACACACACACAAAAAGTACTGATTCTTTTATTAACGTCCCTCACCTGAGCATGGAGAGGTATTAATGATTCCCTATAGTGCACGTTCACACACACACACACACACACACACGCACGTACAAGCACGCACACACACACACACACACACACACACGGAAAAGCCAGTTTTTCTTTTTTTATTTACGTCCCTCGCCAGCACTAGAGCAGGTATTGACTGTGGTGTCTATCTGCTCTGGCTCACAGTTAATTGCATGAAGCTCATGTTCAAAGCTATTATTTGTTTCTGCCCTCACTGAGCTTATTTACACACACACACACACACACACACACACACACACACACACACACACACACACACAGGCAGAAAGCGGACCAAGGATAGAATTTCAACTGATACTGATAAAAAAAATATATGTATGTGTGTGGGTTGCGGTCAATATTAAACACTTGCTGCTTGCGGATTCATTACTTTTTTAAGTGTGTATGTTTGTGTATGTGTGTGTTCTTTCAGACCTTGTTTTAATGCTTGCTATTGTACAGTGACCATTAATCATGTAGACCTTGTCAACGTCCCAAACACACACATGCACACACACACACACACACACACACACACACACACACACACACACACACAGACGCACACACAAAATCTGATTTATTTACCGGGTTATTGTATTATACAGGCAGGAATTAGCTTTCATAATGGGGGGAAACACTGGCACACCTTGGCTATTGTCTCCATTGTTTCACCCAGACCCATAATCACAATCTGATTACCATTTATTCACCTGTGTGTGTGTGTGTGTGTGTGTGTATGTGTGTGTGTGTTTGTTCATGTATATTTAAATGAGTTGGCGGTTTTCGGAGCGAGCCACAGAGATGAAGAGGTTGCAGGTGCTCTTGTGTGTGGTTAATTGTTCTTGCATCCTTGTAATGGGAATGAATAAATTCTTATTGTATTCATTCATGTATTGGATGTGTGTGTGTGTGTGTGTGTGTGTGTGTGTGTGTGTGTGTGTGTGTGTGTGTGTGTGTGTGTGTGTGTGTGTGTGTGTGTGTGTGTGTGTGTGCGTGTGACTCTGTTATAATGTAGATGAATTGATGTGAAATAGGCAGGCCGGCATACAGACAGATAGACAAAAAAAGGATAAAGGCAGGCATGGACAGCCAGCCAGCCACAGAAAGAGGCAGACATGCTGGCAGGCAGCCAGACAGGCCAGGCATGCTGACAGAGAGAGAGACAGACTCATTTTGCAGATATAGAGTGTCTTTTCCACTCCATTCCTTATGGTTGAATTTTAAAAAGCACAGTAGACTCTAGTGCAGATCAGTATATTTGTAATATAACTGGTTATGCAGGTTTCTTAGTTCTCTGGTTGAGAAGCTTAAAAGGTATGTGTAGCATTTTAACATCAGTAAATCATTACCACATATATTCTGAGACATTAATATAATGACTGTGAACAAAGTAGACCGTTTTCAAGTGTTGAAGCCTCTACCAGCCTCTGCACTGAATTTTACATTGTGTGTCACTGGAAATCTGCTGGATTGCTTTACAGCACAAAGGAAGATTGCTTTATGGCAGGTCTTCCAGCACTTGCTTGAAACGGCAGATGGTGGAACAAGTGAAAGATATATGGAAAAATAATTTGAAATATGTTTATTCCAAAGCAAAAAAGGAAAACCTTTGGCCGAAGTAGCAACGTCCTCTTTGTGACAGGAAGGGTTTATGCGAAATAAGTGTCAATTTTCAGATTTGCTTATGGTAATTATACCCAAGGCATCACAATTAATTTGACAATGATTTATTGATGTTTAAATCTGCTATACTTAGCACCTTTAAATGCATGATGAGCTCAGTTCTTTCGATGACGGAAATTACTGCAAACGTTTTGTTATTATTCTCTTCAGAACTGTCACGGCCACACTGGCCTGTGTTGACCGACTTCCGCTCTGATCAATGTCTTCATTAAGTCGACTGCTTGTGCTAAATTGATATCAGCGTGATGGCATAAATAATTGATTGCCTATAGCAGTTCTCTACTTGTTTTTGAATGTCTGACTCTGCGAAAATATGACCTTTAATCACAGATGTCCTCTGGTGCTACAGCAACAGGGTTTGTGTGTGCATATGTGTGTGCATGTGCATACTGTATGTGTATGAGTGTGTATTTGTGTACGTATGTGTGTTTACATTTGACCACTTTGTGTTCCTGTGTTCTGTATGTGTTCTATATGTATAGTAAGTGTGTGTGTGTGTGTGTGTGTGTGTGTGTGTCCATACCAGGATATGGTCTGCCATGTAACACCGCGTGGAACCAATAAAAGTAAATGTCAGAGAGAGAGAGAGAGTGAGAGAGAGAAGGAGAGCGAGAGAGAGAGATTCAAGCTCTGCCATCACATTGCTATGGGGATAGAAGCTGTGATCAGACTTGGCTATATATGACGAGATGCTGCTTAAATGTCAGCTACACAGCAGGTGTTCATTCATTGGGTATAAGAGAGAGAGAGAGAGAGAGAGAGAGAGAAGAGTGAGGAGTTGCTGCCTTTATTCAAAATACATGAGTCACAGGAACAGTCTGTTCCTCAGTCAGCAAAGATTTACAGGTGTGGAACAGTTGTGGCCAAATGTGGAGACATGTTACATAAAATGGTATATAAGAAAAAAGGCTGTGATTTTTGTTTTAATGAGCAAATCCCTCCCATTCAGGCGAGCCGATCCACCATCACACAGGTTTAAGCAGGTTCCCCTCTCGTTCTTGTGCAGTTGCTGCTGTTATAAAAGCTTAAGGTATTTTAACTCAGCCTTTATATTGGGCTTATGGCAGGGTTTTTGTCTTGCAATTGTTTCTTGCCCTGCTAGAAAAGTCTCTCAAGCTACATTTAGACCATGTTCCACCAAAACTCTCCACTGAAGGAAATCCTACTGAGAAATGTCTCCTGTTCCTCTACAGGGAAGTCTATGTATCATCCATGTCCAAGTATAATATGACAACTAGGTGCTTTAAATTCCTAAAAAGAAATAAGAATGTTTACGCCACTACAATGACCTTGTTTGGTTAGTATGTAGGCGTAAATGTACTCTACGTGTGTGTGTGTGTGTGTGTGTGTGTGTGTGTGTGTGTGTGTGTGTGTGCGTGTGTGTGTGTGTGTGTGTTCATTGTGTCTTTTAGAGTACAAAATGTACTCTCGCTGTCAACATTAGACTCTTTGTGGTTATGTGTGGTGAGGCATCTAGGCTTTTTTTTAATGAAAACAAAATAAACAATCGGAGACACCTGGACTCTCAAATTTAATTATTCATACATGTGTGAAATCTGGATTGAACATAAGACTAGGCATGAGGCCCAATTTCCATTTCTGTTTTCCTCTCACTGTCTCTGTTCCACCTCTTCTCCTCCTGTTTTCTCCTCCTCTCCACTCTCACTTTGCCGTTTCACTCTCCCCTCATGTTTCAACCTTTTAGCCTCTTCTGTCTCTCTAACACTTCCTCTTTATGTCCTATTTTCATAATCTATCTTCTTACAATATATATATATATATATACAGTATATATCTTCATCCACTTTTTCACCATTTTTTAAAATGTTTTCTCACTCTTTCCATCCATTTTCTCTACATCAACATTTCTCTAAATATCTTCCATCATCCTTTCTGACCCATAAGTTTCTCTCTCTCTCTCTCTCTCTCTATCTCCGTTTCACACTCTCTCTCTCCCATATTCGTATCCCATCTGTCTCTCATAAAAGGTCTGACATGTACCTAGTAATTGGTTTTTAACTGACATGATTCTCTATCCTCTCCTATCACTTTATCGCAACACTTTAATCACAGCTTATCAGTTAGGGAACGACATGATTCTAAAAAGTACCACGACTTTGAATAGGAGAAGGGAAGGAAGGCAGCGGGAGAAACAGCAGATATAGAGATGGGGAGAAAGAGAGAGAGAAAGTGAGAAAGAGAGAGACAGCTAGATAGAGTTTGAGAGAGAGAGTGTGTGAAAGGGAGGGAAAGAGAAAACTTGATAAAGAAAGGATACGAGCATGAGAAGAAGACAGTGAGAATGAGAGCAAGGGAAGGACAGAGAAGTAATCTAAGTGTGAGAATGTGTTGGAGACAGAGTGAGATAAGGAAAGAGTGTGGGCAAAAGAGAAAGTTAAGCCTTTTTGGAGCAGCTGGCGTAAACCCATTTACCCAGAGAACACACCACTTTAAACCTGTGGGCCCTTTCAAAGGCCAACATATTTTTTTCCCCCCTAGCTATCTCTCCATCAACGCTTCCCTGCAGATATCAACCCTGCACTGCAGACTGAAAAGCAGCTGACATGAAATGGAGCAACGTTTAGTCTCAAAGAATGATGGAGAGAAGGATGAAAGGGGATGAAAAAAGAGAACAAAGAAGGAGAACCAGGCTGGTGTTAGAGGTGGATTTCTGTGATGAGGGTAAGGTGTAGGAGGTTTTAGGAGAAGAGAACTAGCTTGTGGCCTGTGTCCTGTATCTTGTGGCCTCTGCCTTGGGCCTCAACATGCCCATTTCCAGCTAACATGGTAGTACATTGCACAGCTTTTGGCAGGGGCTTTTATCCAAAGCAACATACACATGAAATTTTAATACAACACAAGCAAGGTTCTAGTCAGGAGAGAACAATGAGAGTAAGTGCCATAAAGCTAAGTTCTGGTCCAACATGACATAGGTGCTACGAGGCAGTGCATAGAGGCAGTGCATAGAGTGCATAGAGGCAGATAGAGTATTTTTTTTAATTTTTTGGTTACACAGTCCATCAGGTGAGAAGGTGTTCACTAAAGAGCTGGGTCTTTATCCTTTTCTTAAAGATTGAGAGGGACTCTGCGGATCGAATGGAGTTTGGTTACTCGTTCCACCGCCAAGGAACCACAGAAGAGAAGAGTCTGGCTAGAGACTTAGGGCCTTGTTGTGGTGGCAGCATCAGGCGTCGCTCCTTGGCAGAGCGTAGTGGGCGGGAGGGAGTGTAGACCTGAATGAGGGAGTTCAGGTAGGACGGAGCCGTTTTGGTTGCTTCTTTGTAGGCGAGCATCAAGGACTTGAACTTGATGCGAGCAGCAGCTGGGAGCCAGTGGAGGGATATGAATTAGTGGAGTGACATGTGCTCTTTTGGGCTGGTTGAAGACCAGACACGCCACAGCGTTCTGCATCATCTGCAGAGGTTTGAGCGTACATGCCGGGAGCCCTGCCAGTAAGGAGTTGCAGTAGTTGCATTTATTCTACCCATAGTGCTGTATTAGAGGTAATTGCACTGACACCGTAAATGTAGAGGTATTAATCAGAGGTCTGGGCAATCCGGGGGATCGGCTGACCATGACAGCGCCGGGGGGTTCAAGTTCAGCTCACCAGCTTTGTTGCGTGTCCTCCCCTCTCTTTCTTTTTCTGTCCCTTCTTTGCTGTCACTTTCCACTGTATTCTGTGGAATAAGGAGAGGATAAGAATGGAATAAGACACAAATGCAATACAAGAGTGTAAAAAAGGCCATTGTGCCAATATTTGTATAATTTGTGAAAGAAAAAAAAAAGAAAGAAATTGATTTTCCAGAGGGGTAAACAGATAGAGTTTTGCTCACTCGGCAGTCCCATAACCTACATTATACGTTCTATATTCTGTGTTCCATTTGTCCATATCTTTAACTCCGGATATTGCAATCTCCTGATAGCAGTTGTATTGCATATTACAGCAAGGCACGCAAAGGCATACGCTAGCGCTGCTAGAAAATCAATTACTCTCTACAACTCTACAAATGTAAAAACTAAACACTCTTATCGAAATACCTAAATGCTTTCACTGTGAGATGAAAAGTCTCATGCTTGGATACATTTAAATATAAAGACCTGCAGTTTGTGTGTTTCCTGGTTGATAATCATCACATTCAACAGCTGCATTTTTTGTCGGAAATCATCCATATAATGTATAGGTTTAGTGATATGAAATTGAAGACAACATAGATTACTTTTTATTGAGGTAAATTCTCTCTCTCTCTCTCTCTCTCTCTCACACATTCTCTCTCTCTGTGATGACTGTAGATGTCGGTAGGTGCATGCATGAGAAAACACACACTCAGACACACACCAAATAATAGGCTATGAACAGAAACGTGGCCAAGGTCAGTTGGTATCTTTCACAGTTGGTTGGTGGCATATGAGTTGTTACATGCATGTAATTTTATGAAAAGTTATATGTCAATTACCTAGATTCAATTACATTAATTTCACTGTGTTGTGAAGAGCAAATTGAAGTTCCTTTTGTGTCTTGTATAGTAATTAGCATTTATACTAGTTACCGTTCTTATTACTGGCAGTAGAATAGCTACAGATGTACAGTAGCTGTTGTAGAAATCCCATTTTGTGCTACAGTTGGGGCCAAACTGCTGCTGTTTGGCTGCATATCCAAGAAGGGTTGAAGTTGTTTGGAAAAATCAAATTATGCTCTCTTGTCAGTAGTAACGCAGCAATAAATTGTGTGGCAAGTTGATTGAAAGGCACTTCAGTTTTTGTGACTATATACAGATTTGGGTCTACTTTAATATTCAAGAAAGACTTGTCTGAAGAACTAATGCAGGATAGATACAGGATAAATGCATTACAGCAGGACTTCTACTGTGACATCTACTGTATACAGGAATAGTATTTCCCAATCTTTATTGCATTACTTATACAAGATGTTTCAACAATCCCCTCTTAGGATTGAAGCAATGCTATAAGAGCAGTGCAGGAAATATGACAATATAAATGGGGGCTTCTCCAATGGCTTCCTCTTCTGCACAAGAGGTTTACCATTTTTGTCACTCTGCACACCTATGGTACAATAAGAGTCTAGGATTATATTCTCAAGATATGGTACCCCTATTGCAGAAATCCTATTATGTCCTACTACTGCATGTATGTGCATATTCCAGTTCTGCTTGATAGCCGTCTCTCTGTGTGAACGGGTGTGAATGAGAGAGATATGTTTAAGCTCTTTATATTCCTGACAAAAAAGACGTCAAAGTCTTTCCCGTGGTGGCATATGTACATTCAGTGTAGCACAAGTGGGGGATAAAATAATATTTTTTTTCATTGTTCTCTCTCTCTGTATTTTTCTGTTTCTCAGTACTGACATTGAATTGTGTTGACATTCCTCAAGGCTAACGATGCACATAACACCACACTGAGTATAGTGTCTGCACTGTATGTTAGCAGCATGCACACGCACACGCATGCACACACATGCACACACACACACGCACACACACGCACACACACGCACACACACACACACACACACACACACACACACACACACACACACACACACACACACACACACACACACACACACTCATTACTCTATTGGTAGGTAATAATACATACCAAAGCTTTCTGTCACAACATCCAACTGAGTGCTAAGTGTTTCCATGACAATTTCCCATCGCTAACAGATTTAGCCTGTTATAGCTTTGCATCCACGTTTTATCCGGAAAAGATGCCTTAATCACATCTGTGAACACTAAATTGTTGTGACATTTTAGTGTATTAGGAATTGTTTCAACCAAGTAACATACTTAACCCCTGTCTCTGTTATTTTGTCATACAAGCCACAAATTTATGTTGCCCTCTCACCTTCACTTACATTGTTGTTGTTGTGGTTGTTGCTCTTCAGGGTGGTTTACAGTATCATAGATATGTTGTAAAATACATTTACAACACATTTCAGAATGTATACTTCGTTCGATTGAATATGTTGTTCCCAAGGAGTTTAGATTAGCAAGGATCTAGAATATGTATTTGTTTTTCTGTTGAAACCTTACAAATAAACTTTTGTAATATACAGTATATTTACATAATTAATTAATTTATTCTAGTCCATACTCTGAAAAATGTCCTAGACTTTTTGGAGAGTATAGAATCCAAAAAGCATCTTAATGGTTACAATGCTTACAATGCCAGATATTGGAAGCAAAAGATTGTTATAATAAATTTGACAGAATCCTTAGAAACCTGATCTAACCCTTCCAGGTGTTTTATGAGAAAGCGGACAGTGTGTGTGTTGAAATGAATAGGCTCCATGAAAATTATTAACTTCAGACACAAGAGACGCCTCATGTATATTTTACGAGATGAGCTCACTCTTAATACTGCTGAAGTACGGTGCAGTTTAGATCAAGAGCCCCTCGTTCGAAACCATTTTCAATTTTGGGCCCCGAGTCACACTGCATGACCAATCAGAAGCAGAATCTGTAACTGTTGTCAACTGGGTCGACAGGGATATGGTTGCTAATGAAGAGCCATCCAATAACAGTTAGCCCGGATCACAGAGGCGGGTTTTGAACCTTGATAAGGCCAATAAGGGCCCCGGTCCGGCCACGACCTCATGAATATGAATGAGGTATGCCATGGAAAGACCTCTTTGATAGGCTGTATGCAAATTGTTCTGACTCGGTTGTCTGAAGTGATTTCCACTGCATGGTGTCAGGAGCTGAAAACAGATGAGGAGAGGTGTGTGTGTGTGTGTGTGTGTGTGTGTGTGTGTGTGTGTGTGTGTGAGAGAGAGAGAGAGAGAGAAAGAGAGAGAAAGAGAGAGAAAGAGAGAGATGGTAGAAGACGTGAAGCACACCATTGGAATGTTGATGTCTCCCTACACTGGCCGAAGAGGTACCAGCTTATGAGGTTGATAATGAAAGCGAACTGATGTGAGAAATAATAAATATACTAATACAGACACACACAATTCCATGCACAGCATCTTCATGCAAATTGTGCCATATCCACTGACCCATTGGCCTGCTTCAATAATGGAGGCCACCTTTGTGCCCGCATTTACACCCCATTTACACGTGTCATTAAAATGTGCCTTGAGTGATCAGACAGCAATCCGATTGCACTTATCCACATGAAAATCCAGGTGTAAATGCACCCAAGATACATCGGGGACTGATTCAAATCCGTGCATAACAATGTGACTCAAAATGAAATGAACGTGCATTTGAAGCGTTTCATTCCAAAATGAGACATCCACCATTTGAAAGCATTGACACAACATGGACCTCTAACAAAGATGGTTGGTCACCAACAGAAAATTCAAGAAGGTCATCTTAAGACCTTTACCTATACTTAAAAAATGTTTTAGAATTGTCTGTGAAATATTGACTGATGAAATTTAGGAAGCATTCATTTTTTCCTAAATGAATATATAGCGTTTTGGAATGAAACTTCATTTTAAGTATTTCTCTCATTTGACAAAGTTCCAGGAGACAAGGCTGGGCGGGTGTGTCTTCTTACCTGCGTACAGTACTTGTGTGCTTGCTTTCAGGCTATATCTGTGTGTGTATGTGTGTGTGGTTACTTGTGTTTGTGTATGTGACAGCACAGGAAAGAGTGCATCCTATATACTCTCCCTCTCTTCTCCTTATCTTGCCACCAGGGTGCTTTTATCACCCCAGACTCCTCAGTTACCTTTGTCAGATAAAGGTTGACTCCGAACAGACGGAGATGAGAGCAGAGCAGAGGATCCATTCTGGAAAATCACTTCTTAGTCTTGCATGAAGAGGGACTTTTATGCAAAACAAAAGCTAAGCCTGTGTGTGTGTGTGTTTGTGTAGATGCCGGTGTGTCAGTATATATGATTCTGTGTATGCATGTGCCTGTGTGTGTGTGTGTGTGTATGTGTGTGCATGTGTGCGTGTGTGTGTAAATGTTTGTTCTTTGAAGATAGACACGCTTTTTGTTTGACAAAAATGTTTTATTCTAACAGTGCCACGACCCCTCTGTGTTTGAAAATACAAAAACCCATCTTTTTTTTTTTTTTTTTATCTTGGTGCATATCAAGGTCAGATTCATGTGAGCAGTTTCTCTTTATCACAGTTGATCTTTCCTTGCTCTTGGGGTTTGCATTTTGTATGAAGAAAGAATGAAGAAAAAACATATTACTGTAAAAAGCATCATTTGAATTACAGTTGACTTACGTTTTTACATTGTCCTTATTTCACTTACAGCTGAATACATTAAAAATGCTTTGCCTTTCCCTCATACAGAAGCATACTGATTGATGATGCATTATACTGTATATTAGCACTTTTTACATAAACAGCAATGAAACCTCTCTAGTCCTATAACATGCTCAACCATGCCACATTATTCCTGACCCTCTACCCACTATGGGCAGTTTAATATGCTTCAACTGTGCTTAATTGATATGAAATATGATGGAGGCGTAAACTAGTTGCACTTACTAGTCACTCAACAACTACAAGTGCCCTTGACCCAAGCACTGACTCTGAACCCCTTACTACACCAGTTGAGCTGCTTAGGGGCCAACAGTATAAGAGCGCTGCTGAGCAACACCCAGATGTGTGTGCATTACCTTCCCTCCCTCTGCAGCAGGTCAGTGCATAACCAATAATATGTTCTACAGTAGTTAAAGTCATAGTCCACAATTTTTCTCCTTCAATAAATGTCAATTTTTCTACTCTATCGCCAACTGATACCGTACAATAGCAATTGATCCTGTACCAGTACATGAAAGCTCTTGCATTTACTGTGAGGGGGGTCACTCTTTTCCCAGGTAAGTGATTTTTATAGAAGCAGCAACAATGGTTTGGAAGAAATGGAGGCAAAACTGGGCAGTGGTAGCCACCCTGGCTGAACAGGCAAAGAAAACTCTGGTACCCACAGAAACTCAACAGAAAATCCAAAAAACAGATTAATCGTTCAGAGGAAGGCAAGTGTGCTAAAAAGGAAAGCGACTGCCTCTGAGCCAAAACTAGACTGAACATCAGCATTGCCTTCCAAAGATGAAAAGCACTCCGAGATGAGAAGAGACGATGACGAGTGATGCAGATGTTTTTCTCTTTTCTTTTAGAGTGGTAGATTTTGCTATACCCGCAGTCTACACTAAGTGTCTTTAATATTAAGTTAGTCCGCTTTTGAAAAACAAGTGGCAATTTTTTGGTTGTCAAACACTGAGTAAACGTTTCACAGCTAATTCAAATTACAGCAAACATGTTTATTTAGCTCGGTTGCATAAGTTTAGTGATAGCTTGGTTAGCAGGTTATAAGTACTAATGTACTTCTGTTGCTGACTTTACTCAGTCATCAGTTGCTGTCTTTTTTCAATATAACATTGTTATTGGTTGAATATTTGCAGCTGTCGACTGTAATAAATATGAAGTCATAACATAACTAAACAGTTATAACATTGTTTTATAAAACACTATATTTACATACTTTCTCTTTCAGCACCGGCTGAAATTCTGTCGTTTTGTTAACTGTAGTCACTTGTTTGTTTTGGGTAGTGGGAGCTGCTGCCAGTCCAGTGATATCAAAGTACTGGCGACCCTGTTGTGAAGTGATTTCTGGGAAATGCAGTGCAAAACACCAACACAACAACCACTTACCACCAGAGGTGCTGCCAATACCAAGAAAATCAAGAATCCCACAGCTTATCACTTTAGCATACCTGAATAAATAAGGTTTAAAAGTCCCAGATTGCATAGTATTAAAAAGAGAGGCAAGTCAGCAGGGTGCTAGAAAATAATTTCAAATACAGTTCAACTTGTCTGATTAAATAAGTGCATGGAGTGAAAGTGAAGAGAACTTCTTCACACTCAAATGGAGACCCTGTTTGAATTCATATTATAGATGATGACAGTATAATGAGCATATGTTACAGCCTGCAGGCTACGGCTTCAATGGCACGCTCTTCCATGACTGAAAAAAGACAAATGTGCATGCATGTACACACACACACACACACACACACACACACACACACACACACACACACACACACACACACACACACACACACACACACAAAAACAAACAAACAAACAAACAAACAAACCAACAAACAAACACAAACAACAAGCGTGTCAGGGAGAAATAAAATCAACAACAACAACATGGACCATTTATACTATAATGGAGGAGAACACAGAAACAGCTCAGCTATTTTTCTTTGCCTCATTTTCTCTTGGCATGAGGCTATGCACCCACTGGCCCCTCTGGGACTGAGGTGGACAGGGTTGGTGTGTGTGTGTGTGTGTGTGTGTGTGTGTGTGTGTGTGCGCGTGTGCGCGTGTGCGCGTGTGCGTGTCTGTTACTATTACCCAGGGTTTCCCATCATGCTCAGTGTGAGTTTGTGTGAATCTCAGTTGAAAATAACCCACTAGTGTTTAAACTCATTAACAAACACACTACAACAGACCAAAGGGAACGGGCAGAGGAGCGTGTGCATAATCCTCGTTTTTATTAATTCTACAGCTGGTTTGCTTCAAACAAAAACATCACTAATTCAAACAACTTCAGAAATTGGTTGAGTCATGAGACAACAGGACGTGGTTGCTATTTATCACAGTTCTCAAGGGGCTTATTAGATACTAGACCTCAAAAATGTGCACTCATCGTACATGTGATCAAATTATCCTAACCATATTAACACACATTTAAAAATACATTAGATTCATGTTGATGTTGATCGATGCTCTTTCTTTCTTTCTTTCTTTCTTTCTTATTTCTTTCTTTCTTTCTTTCTTTCTTTCTTTCTTTCTTTCTTTCTACCTATCTACCTACCTACTGTACCTTACTGGTTACTGTGATGATGACTTTGATCCCAAGTACCACTGTATGCTGCATTAGGCAGACACTTAAGTACAAACTGAATGCTACTTGCAACTTTAGACTCAAACCTGGTTCTTTTACATAAAAGGCATTTCTGGCTCTGCAGTACGGAGTCTGCATTTGCAGCAAGGATACAACAATGACAAGTTTCCATCTTCAAGACACAAAGCAGTTCACATCACCTGCAATTTAATTTGCAGCCTTTCATAATGTTCTCTTAATGCCCAAACCCGCCCCAACCACCCAAGACTTCTTGTCTTCTCCTGGTAAAGTGCAGTTAATTGCCACATTGAGCATAGGGGAAATAAACAGAACATGTTTAATGACAGTACAGCATAGCATAGGGCCATGGAAAATGGAACGCATTATTCAAACTACGATTATATTTAGATAGAAGTTGCATGAACATCCATGCACACACACACACACACACACACACACACACACAGACACACAAATCCTACATTAAAGCATCTGATTAAAAGAGCAATTTTCTAAGGAGTAATTTCCCCCTAAGCCAAGACCATTTTATTTACTCCATATGTTCTAAGTGCAGTCTCTCATATCTTGCTTTTTGTCTATGTGTGTGCATTGTGTGTACGTGTGCATGTGATTGTTTGTGCTTGTGTGTATATGTACATTGGCCTGTGTATGTGCATATCTGTGTGTGTGTGTGTGTGTGTGTGTGTGTGTGCACATCTATAGAATGCGCACATTCATTTGTGTGTCTGCTTCAGAGAGAGAGATTGAGACTGCACCGATTTCTCTCTTCTATATGCTGTACGTGTGTCTACTTCTAAATATGTGTGTGGGAGGACAGATGCACAGTGTAGCAGCACGGGTGCCATGAGCCGCAGACGTTCTAGCAGCTAAAAGCACCCCCTGGAGAGCCACACGCTGCCATCTTTACTTAGGGCACGGCCCGTTTCAGCCGCCAGCACTAAACATGGGGCGGTAGACTCTGTGCCTTATGGGGTCTTTTTACTTCACAATTGGTTGTCCCAGTTCTGTCAACCCACCATGGAAGAGAATACACACACGCACGCATTTTGCCGCATTTTGCTGCGTGCGTGTGTGTATTCTCTTCCATGGTGGGTGTGTGTGTCTGTGTGCCTGCGTCTCTATGTACGCTTGCGCATCTCTTTGAATGCAAGTCTTTATTTGTGTGTGTGTGTGTGCATGTTTGTTTTCTCTGCCTTTCTTTAATGGTGTTTGTTGAGGGATTCTGAGTGTAGCTTAGAGCTCTATTCTTTTTTGTTTGTGGGTAAACTGATGCGCTCTCAGTCACTAGTTCATAGGGAGGCATAGATTAACGCAGGAGACATTTCATACTTGAGTAGTGACTAATCGTGTCAGTTGTAATAAGTTTCCATTTTACATCATTCTATTGTATTAATTCCATTTTTGTCACAAGCTGTGAGTTTCTTGGTAACCAGTTAGAATTGGTAAAACAAAATATTATATATAGTAGAAATTAAATATACTAAATGTCACAGTGAAATTACTTTTGATAGTGATGACACTGTCACATATTTTATTTGATCGTTCATGTTTATGCGTCAGATGGAGCAAGTCAGTTTTTTATTTCTTTTTTTAAGCAAGTTTTCCCATAAAATAATTATGCCTTAACAAATTGATGATCTTCCTTGGGCTTATCTTATTTTTTTCCCTTTCATTTATACTAATATATACAGCATAAAAGGCCTTAATGATAAAAAATTTAGATTAGAAATGGAGATTGTCATACCTACGTGAGATATCTACAATGGAATTTGCTGGCATGAAAGTGAAACTTTATGGAATTATATTAACAGTTAGTAACTAACCGACAGCAGCGAGAGATTATAGGTTCAAATAAATATTCATTAAAATAAATATTTTGTAAATGGTATATGCTTCTGTGGAAACTTAAATTGGATTTGCAAACCACCGTTGTGTGGCGTAGGGATTTGCTAGCTGTATGCACAGATGAACAGGGCAGATAGAAACACAACAGCACGGCTTCACAATTTTTAGCAGTCAAAGAAAAAATAGCAGACTCTTAAAGATGTTGCAGTGGTATAAAACTTTTAACTGAACGTAAAATGAAATACCTGCATGTTTAAATTGTTGTTCTCTGCACTGAAAACACAGAAGACACACAGCAGAAATGGAAAACCATGACCACTTCTTCCTGTACACATGCCAAAAGCTTTGCCCAGTGTCCTCTCCTACTGGGACTGGTTATCTGTAAACCTTTGTTCTAAACATTTATGACAATGAAATCAGCACTTTTATGCACTATTTATAAATTACAACTATCAAATTGCCCACACTGTTTTGTCACAAAGATTCAGGGGTTAAGTACTTTGCTCAAGGCCATATTGGCACCAGACTTAGGCATCCTCGCTATGTGTGTGCATGTGTGTGTGTGTGTGTGTGTGTGTGTGTGTGTGTGTGGCATGGCTCAGGGCAAAGCCTTACTAAACAGAATGGGGTAATTCATATCCAAGAAACATAAGGCTGACACAAAATGATGAATTGATTTAAAAGAAGTACAACAGATGTAATTAGTTACTGATAATGAGCCAAGTGGGCCCCCACTGAACAGTACCAGAATAGTTTTAATGAACCTGGATCCAAGGTCGAAACTAGACTTATTTGGGTATCCAAATGAAGCTGCTTAATAACTCCTGGCCCCTACATGAGAGATGAACACATTAGATTTGAAAGTGAGACACAACAACTAAACACTGATTAAAACAAAAACTATTCAGACGCACAGCTGGTATCAAAGGCTGAAAATGTGCGCCTGTTGAGAAGCTATCATATCTGATCTCACAACTCATCCCCTACACCTCAGCAATCTGTTAAGGCTTAAAACACACACACACACACACACACACACACACACACACACACACACACACACAACTGAGCCACTAATTGAGTTGCTACAGTAGCTACCTACCATTCATTCACTGCTTTTTTAAATTGTAAATAGGCTCACAGGGGAACATTTTCATTTTCTTTTAAAGCGTTCTTCTTTGGGCTTAATGAGCACTTAACACCAGCCTGACAGAGGGGAGTGAAAGTAATGGGCCTAAGGCCAGTTGGCTTGATGGACTCGTTTGACTTAGTATTGTCTTGCAGTAGCTGATAGGGCTGGCTAGCACAGCTGGTTAATAAGAGCTGTACAAGGACTGACACTGGTGTGTGTGCCCGCTTGCTCCCTTCATCTGTCCACTGTTCCCATGGTAGAGCCCCTTTAGAGTGTCTGATTACGAAGAAGAAAGACACTTCCTCTTCTGCAGCCGGGACTTATGTTGATTCATTGCCACGCTTAGCCATGCTAATTTTTTTGCATTTCAACTCTTATGTTAATTTAGGATGAATTTCAGGCACGTCAAATACGACACCCTGCTTATTTGACATTGTTCATCACCACTTTTGGTCACATGGGTGAAAGTGTGCCGCAGGGAGTTAGATTGCAAATTCTTAATCGGGAGACCTGAGTTTGATTATTGGCAGGGATACTTCCACAAAAGTCAATGTCGTGGGTCTGTTAGACCCACGACAGGGCCCTATCTTACACCCGGTGCAAAGCAGCGCAAAACGCAGCGCAAGTGTCATTGCTAGTTTCCGACCGACGCAGGTGTCATTTTCACGCCCAGCGCCCACGTTTTGTAAATAGCAAATGTACTTGTGCCCATCTGTGCGCCCATGGGCGTTTTGGTCTTAAAATGAGGTGTGGTCAGGCGCATTTTTGGCGCATTGCTATCTTGAGGCAGCGGAAAGCGATTGCGCCATTGACCAACAAAAACCTGGTCTAAAGTCTGGCACAGTATTTTCCTGCTATTTAAAGGGCGCATTATTCAGACAGTAAGATGCGTCTCTCTCTCTCTCTCTCTAAAATAGAAAAATAGGATCATCTACTATGAAAATACTTTGTTCCTGACATGTATTTTGTTGCCATATGCTTTCACCATTACGCAGTGCCAAATGTGCAACGTGCATGTCCTGTTTACCATCATCACACATTGCCAATTGCTAATTACGCAACCTACAACCAAGAAAAACAACACAGTAAATATGTAAAAAGCACAGCCCAACAAAAATGTCATGAAAATAAACTGCAAAGGCATCTTACCTTCACCCGACGCACAACATAGGCCTATCCGACGCACACACACATCGCCATCGCACACGAGCAGATCTGTTTCCTCAGCAGAAAACCGTTCGTTTCTCCAACTTGCTGAATCCGCTATTTAAATAGCAATGCGCCAAGGTGCAAGCGCACCTGGCTCTTAAAGGGAATGGGAGATGACACTGATTGGTTGAGTTCATGTTACGCCCAAAACACGCCTATGATTAATTAAGGGACTTAGTACAACCCCTTTGCGCTTTGTGCCTTACTTTGCGCCCACATTGTGCGTCGTTTAACTAGCAATTTGGTTTTGGACACACCCTAAATGCACTTGCGCCATGCGCTTTAGACCATGCGCCATGGATCGTTTAAATTGGGCCCTTAGTCTTGTTTTTCTTAGTCCTATCCTGAAATATGCGCTTATTTGCTAACCCAAATTCCAGTGACAACACCTTGTTTCACAGATGCCATTCAGAGGCAAGCTTCTGAAATGCAGTTAACTTTTCTACTCTTCCGACACAAGACTCGTGTGTGTCACATCTGGTCTGTCCCTCTGTCTTTATTCTGAAGTATGCCTGCAAAGTTGGCTAACATGCACCTTCACTCTTGTTTCCTTTGAGTCTCTAACTGTATACAATGTGGTTATGTGACTTTGTGTAAAATTTGTGATTAATATTAAGCCCATAGCAATTAGAAAATGACATTTGTAAGCAGTGACCGCTTGTGAACTTCATAGGTGGCCTCCCTTTCACCCTTGTTCCCTTGTGGCCTCCATCTGTCGCCTCTGTCCCAGAATGTAGTTTTTTCACGTATGCCCTTTGTGTTGCCTGCTCTCTCATCTATGACCCATGGTTCATTTCGTTGCCAGTCTCCATAAAAATTCCCATCAGCGATTATTCCGGTGTTATGAGTCTCATGCACTTCACCAGCGCTCATCACTGTGACAACCTTATCCACATTCTACAGCGGCAACGATACTTAACCGTGCAATTGGCTTGTTCACTCCCCAACTGTTGCAGCTGCTTTAAAACACTATGCCAGCTCCTGCTCTTCTATTATACAATTGGCTCTTCATTGAGTATGGGTTTGATGATAAAGCAAGTTGTCATTGCATGATTTGGCTTGTGAAAAGCTTATCTGGGCTAGAGATACACTTCTGCAGCCAAACAACCACTGAATCCTGGAAGGGTCTATCATTCAGCCTTCTGTGCCATTAACCTCCACTCAAAAAAGATTAACACAGAATCAGAACTAGCTTCAGCTGCCAAGGGTACTGCATCAAAATGTGTACACACATGCACATGCATACATACACACACACTTCCTTTATTGTCAGCTATTACCGCGCTTTCCCATTAACCTCCTCTCAAAAAATGAATAAACAGTCAGAACTGCCATTATTCGTCAAATATACCACATCATCATGTGAAAATACCCTGGTTCGCTCTTCCATTGTTGGCTTCTGATCAGTGTGAGCATGTGTACAGCTGTACCTGTCTTTCATCTAGGGACCTCTCTCTCTCTCTCTCTCTCTCTCTCTCTCTCTCTCTCTGTGTGTGTCTCTCTTTCTCTCTCTCTCTCTGTATCTCTCCCAGATGATTGGTATTTACATGGACTGTATACCTTTCAAAGAAACAGTCAGGGATTTACAAAAATGCTGTGACCATTTTGCTTTGGGGTATTAAGATAATGAAGGCGAAACTAAGCTATTGATGTTAATGAGCTCTTCTCAGTAAACTGTGACTATGGGGGCTGGCACAGGAAGAGGAAAAATAACAACTTGTTTTTGAAACACCTGCCCTGGCAGGATTTATCCACTGCCAATTTGTGAGTGTTAATGTATCTCTTCTTAATGTGGATTTGTTCACAAGAGAGTTGTGAAATATACTGGGATAAAAAAAAAAAGCCCTTTGTTACACTGCAATTAAGATTCGGGCCCATGGCAACGCTATCTTCAATACCAGATTGTGGCTTTTACAGCTCTATTTGTTTTACGTGTGCATCCGTGGCTTGGAAACCTTTAGTGCACTGCAATTAAGACTCTGACTCAGATAGACAATGGCTCCTGTGGTGATAATCAAGCCAAACCCACCCCTGAGTGCCTCTGATACATAGTCCACTAGAGCACTCTTTCAAATCAGTGTCTTTTAAAAAGCTTTGTCCAGTCTCACAAGCGGGTCACAGAAATATTTAAATGGGTCTCCAAATTATTGGAGGAAGTAGTTATCAATGTAGCAATGTTGTGTTGCCTAAAACCAAAACTAAAATCAAGTCCCTGCAACACAAGGCAGGCTTTATAAAACATGGCTTGATGCAGTGAAATAACTCATAGTTATTAATTTAATGACTGCAACTGTTTACATTATAGAGGATTATCCACAAAAACAAGAAATGTGGATAATAGACAAGTGTGAACAATGTACATTTAAGTGGTTCCAGGTGTTTGTTTCTTTGTCAATTTATTCTACTATTCTACTTAGTGTAAATCATTTGTAATGTGCACTAGAAAATGAAAAAAATGGAAATGAAACGTAAATTGACTGGTACTTGGCCAAGTCTCAGAAGTAAAAACATTGCATTCAGTGCAAAGAAAATCGGTTATTTCTCTCACTTTCCACAGTCTGTATTTGGTGATCCTCCGTATTGAGTTTTCAACTCAAACAGTGTGTGTGAGAGAGATAGTGTGTTTGGATAAATGGTTACATCCCAGGCCGTTCCATCTCTACATCGATCCCTCTTCCCTTTCATCCTAACTGTGCACCTGAGGTCCTGCTGCACTCAAATGATCAATACTGAATCCTTCTAATCTTACATTATACATGATAGTCTTTCTCTCTCTTTCGATGTGTGCAAACATATGTGTGATGGGGAGTTTAGCATTGAGTCTGGCTTGCCCTCTTGCCAAGGCAGTTTCCAGGGCTCATGCACCACTGCTTTGAAGCTAGATCAATGCCATTGTATGTCTCACATCCACACTATTCATATCACACTGGAATTGGCTTCAAAAACAGTATTTCAATATCTCAAATAGTACAAGAGGTAAATATATTTTAGTTGTATCCATTCTTCATCTTTCCGGGGAGCTCCCAGCCAACAGCTCGTTGTGAAAAAAGCAAGTTACTTGTTGACTCGGCTCACAGAAATGCTGTTTTTTTCCACCACTGATATTTGGAGGATTTGATTTATTTTATTTTTTGGGGGGGGGGTGTGCGGCATTGGACTTTTTCTGTCTTTTGGCTGTGAGCTGGAATGGGCAGGGTTTGTTTCTGTCCGGACTGATAAGGGAAGCCGCTTACATCCCTCTCTTATCACTCTGCTCAAGGCTAATATCCCTTTTATTTTTTCTCTCTTTCACTCATTGTCACCCTTTGTTGTTGGTGGATTGGGAAGAGCTTCAGCAACTTATCAACTCTCTCCCTTTCTTGTCCTTCATCTTTTCTTTCTTTCTTTCTTTCTTTCTTTCTTTCTTTCTTTCTTTCTTTCTTTCTCTCTCTCTCTCTCTCTCTCGCTCTCTCGTTTCTACAGAAATTCAGCTGGATATCTCTTGACTGGCAGCAGACAGATGTAAAGTCATCAAGAGATTATTATTATATACTATCAAAAAAAAATAGATAATGAATATGAATGGCATGTGAATCATCTGTTGTTAGCATTTGTGTTGAGTTGCGCAGATACATTGAGGTTTTGTGTGTGTGTGTGTGTGTGTGTGTGTGCGCGCGCGTTTTCTACAGGGCAGGGTTTGGAACCCACACACATATACACGGTCACATGCACACTCTATCTCTCACACACAGACACACACATACACAGCACGCGCACACACTCACACACACACACACACACACACTCACACACACACACACACAAACTAAAAGGGATTTCCCTCCTCTGATGGAGGCAGAGGGGAGGATGGGATCAGCATGATAGATTTAACTTTATTCCAATAAGTTTGCAATCTTATTTCCTGTTTGGCTCCCCCTCTTGATGACTTTTTGTTGCCGTGTATTGCCTTTCCCAACGTTTTTACTGAGGAGATAAATTGCTTTCCGTTGCATAGTATGGTGTGCTGTGCCTGCCTGCCTGTCATGTAACAGATGGAAATATAGGCCTGCATTCACATAAACAGGGGGGAAACAAATTCATAGCACACCAGTGTGGACACATACCCACTCCTATGCACACAAACCAACAGGGAAACGCACATACATAAAAACAAGTGGGATAACACACACACACACACACATATGCATGCACGCTTGAACAAGCAGGCATTCCCACTTGCTTGCATATATAGATTCTCTAACCAGACATACATAGCTAATGTAATTGGGACCGTGCACACATTTTAGAGGAAACATACTCGCACACACCCATGTGAAACCATAGTTGGGTTTGTTTCTAATGTATTGATCTTTCCTATATAATATACAGTAAGCCATACTTAGACCAGCTCCTTCTGACTAAGCAGTTTATGGGCCGGTAAATTGCCTGATCGATGATACTCATACACACAGACACAGACACACACACACACACACACACACACACGCACACACACACACTGGCCACAATTACACATGGGCCCACTCTTTAACTAGTGCACTTTGGAGCTAAGAATAGGCATGCTACGTGTGTTTGTGGATGTGTGTGGACTTTCCAGTGCTTGTGTCATTGTCATTCAATTGACATAGCTCTCTCTCTCCCGTGGTATTTTACTCTCAATCACCTGGCTACACCCACAAATTAATTTCATGGATGCTTCTTTTGGAGATTGACAATTATGAGAATAAAATGTGTGTGAGTTTAGAAATGAGGAAACCAGTGGACTGGAATATTTTTTCCATTTTATTGCTAAAGAAATTTCAAAATAAATGCACTGACGAGTTCAATAGGCGTGAAAAATAGATTTATTCAACAGGAGAAAGAGAGAGTCCTGTTTGAAAGTAAGAACAGGGGACCAGGTAAATAAAGATGGTGGACTTTTTTTGAACAACGTCATTTTGTCCTCATTGCCACCAGTGCAACACACAACCAGTGTTTCTTTGAACCGGTGTTGACGTCACCGTCTTTAAATCCATTCCAGTGTATATACAGTATATACTAACCAATGAAATGGAGCTTTTACATAACAGTTTGCTGTGGTGAGGCTGTGTGAGGCTGTGTTTATTTATGTTCTTTTTTCCTCAATGGCTGATTATATACAGAGGTCTTACAGTGATTACACACTACACATGATGTCCTTTACCTCACATACCCACCCACATCATAAACATATGCAGACCTACACATATACGTGTGCACACACACTTCTACACACATGCACACTCACACACACACACACACACACACACGTGCACACCTAGGTAGAGCTCTTGTTTATCCTCACAGCAGCTTTCTGCCATCACTTCTGATCTGTGTTGAACAAATTACTCTGCGGATCACATGCTGTGAAAACCATTGATCCGAATGCCTTTAAACCTTAGCATGTATGCTGAATACGAAACCCACAGTCGATGATGAGACAGTGAGTTGAAGTGATGGTAAAATTGATTGACAACATGAAAGGGTGCTGTGTGTTAGTGAGTACGCACACACTCATGGACACACGCATGAAGGAACATACCTGGTTGTTTGATGTTTTTCTCCTGGTTAGCATCAAAGCAATAGCTTTTTCAGAGACGTAGGAATGCATCCTCACAGGTAAACATGTGTTACTCATGTTTATATGCCAAGTGGATGGATGATTGTATTATAGATGCCTCTTGTACTTTTGCTACTGATGGTAACATTGCATATTTGTCCCCTACCCCCTGTCCTTTTTATATGCGGTGGTAGAAAAAGAAGAAAGGAAATTGATTGCGCTTTGCATCATCTCTTCCCTGAAGGTGCACTCACTAGAGAGAGGCAAAGAGAAAGTCACTGCAAGGAAAGGGAAGCATGTTCCCGGTCCAGTTCTTCCCCTTTTAAACTTGGTAATGATATGAAATACACAGAGTAAGGACAAGAAAATAGTTTAGGAGCTATATGAGAATAGGGATAGAACAACCAGTGGAGAGCAAGGTTACATAGCCAGCACCATAGCTCCTGCATCACATTGCTAGCTTGCCTGGGAAGCTAAGCAGGTTTAGCTGTGGTCAGTCCTTGGATGGGAGACCACCTGGTGCTGGAAGTGGTGTTGGAGGACCAGTAGGAGGTGCTCTTCCCTCTGGTTTCATGCATAATATCCCCAATGCCCCAGGGCAGAGACAGGGACTCTGTCCTGTGAGTGAGCACCGTCCTTCGGATGAGACGTTAAACCGAGGTCCTGACTCTGTGGTCAATAAAGATCCCATCGGCACTCATTGCAAGAGTAGGGGTGTAACCCCGGTGCCCTGGCAAAATTCCCAAACAGGCCTTCCTTCCATCATGGCCACCTAATCATCCCTTGTTACCTAATTGGCTCTTTCAGTCCTCTACTCTCCACTGAGATAGCTGATGTGTGGTGAGCGTTCTGGCGCAAACTGGCTGCCGTGCATCACCCAGGTGGGTGCTACACTTCGGTGGTGGATGAGTTGAGTCCCCCCCCCCCCCCCCCCCATATGTGAAGCGCTTTGAGTACCTAGAAAAGCGCTATATAAATGTAATCAATTATTATTATTACATTGTTCTTAGAGAGGTTAGAAGCAGGCTTGTGATTGAACCAGCAACCTTCTTCTGAAAATATCAAGGCTGAGAACAATGAATGAGCAACACTCTCTCGTCCCTTGACTGCTACTGTTGATTTGCCCTGGAGCAAGACACTTAGTCTCCGGCTGCACCAGTGGAGCTGCTCAGTGGCAAACAGTAGAAGACTCAAATGCCGCTTTTCCACTGCATAGTACCGGCTCAACTCGCCTCGCCTCGACTCTACTCGCTTTTGGTAGTACCACTTGGTTTTCCACTGCCGGTAGTACCCCCTCAATGTGCCCCACCCCCCAAACTGGTCGTCAAAGCGACGCTGCGACGCTGCATGAAACGCGACACACAACTACAATGGACGATATCGAAGCAATAGTGTTCTTGATTCTCGGTATGTGGCTGTTAAGTCACAGCAAAGAGACAGATTTTATTTCAGAAGAGGCTGAAGGCAGCGAGACAGCAGACTGCTCTCTGGCTGCTCAAGGCGACGCAAGAGGGTAAGCTAACCTGGTAGCTAACATTAGCATATACGTCCCGTGTCGCGATGACGATTCTCTGACCAATCAGTGGTCTGCAGTGTTTTCACGTCACCTTTTGGTATCGCCTCAGCTCGCCTCAGCTCGCTTGGAACCTCAACGGAGGTGCTACGAAAAAAAGTACCAGGTACTACGTAATATGGTACCTGGTACCTGGTACTTGGCCAGTGGAAAACCAAAAAAGGCGAGTAGAGTCGAGTCGAGTCGAGCCGGTACCATGCAGTGGAAAAGCGCCAAAATTGTGCTGGGCAGCTGGTGCAAGTGAATGTGAAACAGTCTAGTGGCGAAATATAGCCTGCATGATCAACTGGTATCTCTACCTGGACCAGACTATTTATCAGTTCGCAATACATTTACTGGACTCTAGCCTGAACGGCCTCAAGATGTCGCTATTATTCATTTACGATTACTTACATCCTACGTCTGTCACTATTTGCGTTCAAATTATGCAACAACAAATTCATAATAAAACATAATAATCATTAGTAGAAGAAATTACTCCTTCTTTGACTACAATGTAAGAAAGCTATACTTTATTTTGTCATTTTGTCAGTGGCATGTTTTGAATTCAATCATTTTGAGTCTTTTTTTGTTCAGTGAATAAGCTCAAATTTGATTGATGTTTTGTTTCCTTTGAGTGTTACACTGGATACAAGTGTTATGATTGAGATATCACATTTATGTCTTTTTGAAAATTAGCATCTAACAATGTTCTCTCTTCTCCTTGCCTGTCTTCTTTCCTCCCACCTCTCCCTTCCCAATCCCTCTCTTTTTTTTCCCACGCCTCCATCTCTCCTGTGTCTCTCCAACAAAGGTAAGAGCCATTTGTCCAAATCCCTCCTACACCAATTAGTTTAACGGTGTCACCACATTGTCAGTGCCTCGTCAGATTTTTAACTTGAGCACATGGAAATTACCTGCTTTCCCCACAGAAAAGCAATTTTACCTGGACCAGCGGGATCCATTCACACAAATTGCTCAAACCGACAGGAAATCAAACCACTGATTTGCTCTTCCACATGTTCTCAGTTCTGTGGGGCCTAGTAGTCATTTAATAGTCTTGGTGTGAGGTAATTGTCAGGCTATTGTTGCTTCTGTGGGAATTTAAGCCTCTTAATTTGTTCATTCCTTTGGAGGGGAGCCATTTTATGACATGTGGCAACCATTTTGAATATGCTAATATCATGTCTGGACAGGTTTGTTCTAATTTTAGAGGTTTTATAAGTGACATGAAGTCTGTTTTTGGAAATGTATTTTTAATATGAGAGCCCAGGGAGTGATTTTGAGGTGAGAAATTCTCCCTGATGAATGGTAATCTGTTTTTTTTTTACCAGATAGAGGGGATAATCGACTGTGAAGTGTTTATCGGCTTCTCAGGGACACAATATGAAATAGAAAATAGCCTTAAGCAGCTGACTGACTTTCCTTCTTGAGCCTCCTGAGTGAACCAAACCAAAGGCATTTGACAATTCAGAT
The DNA here is from genome assembly GCF_046629955.1 of Centroberyx affinis. Taxonomy (NCBI): domain Eukaryota; kingdom Metazoa; phylum Chordata; class Actinopteri; order Beryciformes; family Berycidae; genus Centroberyx; species Centroberyx affinis. The sequence goes on along the minus strand of NW_027284068.1, from coordinate 198,588 downwards.
GATCTGCTGTGTGGGTTGAGCTTTGATGGACATAGGTACATAAGAATAAAACTTATTTATAATAGATTAGAATATTATAAGTATTTCATTATAAGTACTTACAATAAAACTCTCTAGGCACTGAAGTGTTTAGTTGACTGCTATCCTTGTCTGGGTCCAGACCTTTGAATCCGCCCACCCCACCGAGTTGACTGCTTCTGGTCTGGCATTGTGACATGAAACAGCGGTTTCTCTCGATTGAAAAATCGGCCGGTCCAATGAGCGCCGGGGGGGGACTAACGATTACCCAATAAGCGCCACGGGCGGGACTAAAGCTGTCGTTAAGCTGTCAAGCGTTGTCAAGCTGTGCGCCGGAACCAAGGAGGAGTAATAACAACAATGGCGACCGCTATAGACAAGATAGATGCTGCTATCAAGGCTGTTCTAAATTGATTAAAAGTCATCATACTTTGTTTTTACTTGCTCCTTGTTGTCAAAGATGCTCTATACTTTCTGAACTGTCTCTGGTGTTGTCATGACTACGCATCAGTGTCGACTTAAAATGACGTTAGATTCAGGCAGATATGTTGGTCTCTAGTGATTAGTTAGGGAAAATCGAATCCCCCTCCCCTACAGAAATCGGTTAGAGTGGAGGCAATGTCAGACTGAAGATGGAAATGTATAGTGTAACGAGTTGACAATTCTGTCTGATATCAGGCTACTGCTATCCCTGAACCAAGCTGATTAACAATAGAAAGGCCAATTGAGATTTTTCTCCAATATTGAATGCAATATTCTCACCCTTCCACAATTATTTCTGTATTCTGCCGTTAAATTCCTGCGCTTTATGAAATTCATGGATTTTATTTTACCATATTTTCCAAACAAAATACCCTCAATACTTCAGAACAATGGGCTACAGGTGCTGGTACTCAGAAGTGTGAATGTCTTTCCCTCTCCTCCTCCAGTGCATGATTCAACAGCACCGTCAAACTCTATCAAAACAATTTTCACACATATGATTATTCACACTCAGAACTCAGAACTATTGTGTGACGAGAATGATGAAGAGCTTTAGTATAAAAGGAAAAGTGGGCTTAGATGGGAACTGCACAGGAGGGAACTATACTGAACAAAAATATAAACTCTTTGCAGAAGGAGAAATGCTCACTAACAGGGATTTAAACCAATTATTGCACAAGATTTGAGAGAAATAAGTTTTTTGTGGAAAAAAATTAGGGGATATTGTATTTTAGCTCATGAAACATGGGACCAAAACTTGTGCATTTATATTTTTGTTCATTATATTTCAGGCAAGCCCAACTCATTACACAAAAACAAAACTCACCAGGGCGAGTGACGGTTTTCTTTCTCTATGCAACTTAAAAACATTGACACATTGCCTTCACTCCAGGGAAGCAGCCGCAGTATCAGGCAGACAAGGAATAAGGTGTTAGACAAATGAATAAGGTGATAGACAAATGCCTGAAGTGCAACAAACTTGTGTGTGAAATGTATTCCCAAAAACCTCTGAGGCTGTATATGACTTTGGGTTGGAGGGAAAAGGTAAATGAGTGTAAAGCTGTAAGTGAATGTAAAACTTAATTCCAAACATTCTATAAAGGATTTAGACAACTGAGTTTCTTTTTCTTCTTTGTTTTGTTTTTAATTTAGTTAATCTTACGGGTTATTGCCTGTTTGTCTTTGCCCTGTTTTGTACTCTGTTTTTTTCTTTTACAGTAATTCACTTTTACAATCAATTTTACAGGATATGGTTTCAAGATAATAAGTGCTGAGGAAAAAGGAAGCCTCAATATCTCTTAATCTCAAAATCTAATTTTCCTTATTTAATGTCCTGTCCAAAAGATCACACACACTCTGAGATCCCCCCCTGCTGTGCTACCTCTAATGGCACTTTCTCTTTTCCTCTGATTAGCTTGGAAGGAAGTGGCTGAAGGCCAAAGGCACTGTAGTGTGTGTGTGTGTGTGTGTGTGTGTGTGTGTGTGTATGTGTGTGTGTTTGCACATGTTACTGATAACTATGCCTCTGCTGCGTTTTTTGCTTCCTGCTGTGAGGGATTTTGTGATGTGCAATGATAGGGATGTACAAGGGTTCCAAAAGCCTCTCTATGTACAAAACAGACAACCACTCACACACACACACACACACACACACTCCTCTCATTCTGACTTGAGACATGCTCTGATTACCTGTAATGAAAATCGCTCATATGCCCTAATTACCACTGATGAACAAACAGTAGGAAACACACTGTAATAGTCAGTGTGTTACCAGATCCACAGAAATAGACTTTGTAGTGAGCAAAGTAACATTCACAGGCACCCACCTCTACACACATACACACATCAATCCTCCTTTGTCATTATCAATTAAAAACACATAGCCCGGGTTGTCTGGTCTCAGGTAATTTTACAGGGATAGTAGTTTTGCATCAGAGCCAGGTTAAAACAGGAAAAGTTCTTTGAGGAACTGTTACTTTAATCACGTCTTAGCTTGATGAGACCAGTGCAGACAGCGACCTTTAGTCAATTAACTCACAAACAGGCTCATTCAGCCTTCCGCTAATATTCACTGACAGTTAGTGGCTTTTAGCTGGGGAAAACAAAATCTGAGACACGCTTTGGAGAGGTGCAATGCACGCATCTCTAATTTTAAATAATATATAAACAATGGAGGAAAGGTTACGTGACGTAAAGCGGTTGGTTTCATCACAGACATGCGACACCCATGAACATGCGTGCATAAAACACACACACGTACACACACACACACACACACATAAGCACACAAACCCAAAACAAGCTCAATCAGACAGATTCTTAAGCAAGCAGACTTATGTGTGTGATTGTGATTGATGAGGTGCAAGAGTGTGTATTAGTAAGTAGCTAATTGTTAGTCATGGTGCAGACATGGCACCGTTGAGAGGTGAGGCTCTTTGGCATTCTGTTTTAAAGCCTCTGTCAGGCCCACAAATTGTTACTCGGATTAAATCCCCTGTTTATTCTGGAAAAACAAAACAAAAACAAAAAGACCTAAAAGCTGAAAATCATTGGCCATGATATGCTGTAAAAGCCTCTCCACTTTCTGGCAGTGTAAGGTAGACTGAATAAAGTAGATTAGGCTGCTGGAGGTGAGCAACTTAAAACATTGAGTGTTACAAGAGAATGTTCCACTAAAAGCTGATTAAGGCGACTGATTTTTTTCCCCCAATTAGAACCTGATGCAGGTAGTTGACTCATATACTGTATATATAGTATATACCTATATATATATATAAAGGATTTATTCATTTTTACATAGTAAGAGTCTGGATATTAAAGGCAGCCTGTGTTGGCAGGGTGCTTCTCCTTGTACCAGGTTTGCAACAGGCACGGTTTGTCAAGTGTACACGGATGCATGCCAGCAGCTACCTTCATGTGTGTGGTGTGTGTGTGTATGTTACTGGGTGTGTGTATGTGTGCTGTCTTTGCAGCAGATTCTCAGCTGGGGGGGACGGGGGACAACTCAAAACTCTAATCAGCCAACTGTTATGTGTTATGGGTTTTATTTATTTATTTATTTTGTTTCTTTCTTTCTCTTTGCTTGCTTGCTCTCTGTCATGTTTTCTCTGGATTTTAGTGGGATTTAAGGTTAAAGGTTGAAGAAGCAGTTTGTTTCTTGTTGCTTTTTTCACACACACAAACACACACACACACACACATACACAATGCTCTATTTCACAGCTGTCTGTTCTGTCATGTCTCCTGTGTCTCTCTGTGACTCATCATTGGCCGATTCCTCCATGGCCCCACTCTTTTATCTCTCTATTTATTTATTTGCGTAGCTCCCTCTCTTCTCTCCCTGTGTATTTCTTCTTGGCTCTTAATCCCACTCATTGTCTTTTTCTGTCATTTATTTCTTTAAACTCTCTCTCTCTCAATTCAATTCAATTCAATGTGCTTTATTGGCATGAACGTTCACAGACAATATTGCCAAAGCATCAAGATGAATATCAGTCTAGGTGTGTGCGTGTGTGTGTGTGTGTGAGAGAGTCAGTGCCTGGACAGAGGAACTGGGTTGCTGCGTGTTCAGCTCCCGTACCCAGAGCCTCCATCACAGAGTGAGGATCAGTAAACTATGTGAAGGAATTAATGTTTGTTGGTAACAAGGGTTACACACATTTTATATGCAGTATACAATAACATTCAAAGAGAAAAACATCAAATATGTGGGGTTTCAAGATATTGAGAGATTAAGATTATGTTAATAAAAAAAGAAAAATGAAATAAATAAATGACTAAATAAATAAATAAATACAATAAAATAAAAGTGTATTGGTCACTCACTGTTCCTCAGGTTGTGGCAAGTTTCTACAAACTGAGCCGCTAGGTCTGCTGTGTTTCCCTCTCCTAGTAGAAGTCGCAGCTTTGATTGATCATCAAGCTCTCTGAAGTGGGAGACTTGGGAGTTGAACTTGTTAAAGTAGATTTCTCTGGCTGATTTGAATTTTTCACATTTTAGGAGGAAGTGTATCTCCGTCTCGACCTCACCTGTCGAACAGTGACCACATGTTCTGTTGTCTTTTGGTTGCCATGATTTCTTATGTCTTCCTGTTTCGATTGCCAATTGGTGGTCACTGAGCCTGTACCTGGTGAGGATCTGTCTCTGCTTTCTATCTCTGACAGTAAAGAGATATTCTGCCAATTTATATTATCTGTTTAGGGTCAGATAACATTCTAATCCACTTTGGCTTTTAGTTTATTTATTCCAATGTTCCAAATAGGTTTCTTTGTATTGCTTAATAATTTGGTTAACTCGAATTGGTGTTTGGAAAGCAGTGTTGGTGTGAGCCTGCTCAGGGTTTCTCTGTGCAGGAGCAGTTAGTCTCAGCACCAGCTGACACAGCGGACTCTGTTGTGGGTTCAGCTCTTGGGTTTGAAAGACTTTAAAGTGGCTCTCTTTAGGGCTAGATCTTAGGTGGTTCCAAAATTTTAGTGCCTGTTTGTGGATGTTAATTGCTAATGGATATCTACCTATTTCTGCTCTACATGCATTTGTAGGTGTTTTCCTTTGAATCTCTCTCGCTCTCTCTTGCTCTCTCTCTCGCTCTCTCTCTCTCTCTCTCTCTCTCTCTCTGGAGTCACTAGAGAGTGTGTCTGTAGTTTGAGGTGAGAATGGAGGAACAATGTGGCTGAAAGCCTGGGTTGGTGCACTGGGGACTCGGGGGTTCCCTCTCTGTTTCTGCCCTCTTCTCAACAGTAAATAAAACCATCTGATGACCATCTTTTGCTGTGTAGTTATCTGGGTCACAACACCACTGTCCTACATTATTTTAATTTGACTGCATCAACAGCATGATATAGTTTGTTTTGTTTTGTTTTGTTTTAACACATATGTAATATGGGAGAATAGAAATAGATAATTTTGACAATTTGGTTTTCATTTCGCATGTGCAGCTCTTCTTAGTGATTTTCACCACTCCATTCTAATCACCGAGTGATTAAGACCCTTGACACCCACTGGGTAAATCAGTGACATCTTTCTATCTAGTATTAACCATTTAGGGACAATGAATCAGCGATGCTGCTCACGTTGAGACAGTTCTTGATTTCTAGGCTTTTATTTAAATATTAGTTATGCTTTCTTCTCTATTTTCGTCCTAAAGTCTGACCATGGTAAAACCTGCTGCTATACAGATGCAGCCAGAAAACAAATGCACATCCCAGCAGGACATATTTTGGCACCAGTCAAAATAATTCATGCCTGGTCAAAGAGGTTTGCATGCTATTCCTGCGAGAAGGGTTGAGACATAATGCAGAAAAACACAAAATACCCTCCGTGATTTAAGTAACTGCAACTGTAAGTCTGTTAGAGCAATATGTTTCCACTTAGATCTGCATGGTATGTCTGGTAACAAGGTCAGAGAGTTTACAGAATTTTCACTGGAATCGTTGTAGAGAGTAAATGTCAAACCTCAGACTTCTCCCACACAGACATTACAGATGTTATATGAGGTGAGGTAAATATAATTATTTCTCTTGTGGGCAACTGTTACAGTTCCCTCATTTATACATGCAACTGAAAGCAAGGTGTAGATTTTATGGAGCATTTTAGAGCACCTGTGCATGCACATTTGGTTTTTTGCCTGGGTTTAATAATAATATTAACAGAAATAATTACAGTAATAATAGTATTTATTCATATAGCGCTTTTCAAAGCAAAGTTACAAAGAGCTTCACAACCAAGAAAAAAAAGAAAAAAATAAGAAAACACTAAGCAAATGACAGATCAGTAGAACAGAAATAACACGGTAAATGGAAAAAAAAACAAAAAAACAAATAAAGTAAATAAATAATCCCAGCCATGAGGACAAAATAAATAGAATAAGAAAATAACAGACAAGTCAATGAGGATAAAATAAGTGAAGGCCAAAGTATTATAGAAAGGCCTTATGATAAAATTAAGTTTTAAGACGTGATTTAAAAGATGGTGCTGACTCTGCCAGCCTCTCCAAAGCCTTGGAGCCTTGACTGCAAATGCCTGGTCACCTATAGTCTTTAGCCTGAACACAGGTCAGAGGGGCCTTTTGCCTGCATGAGGATCTCAGGCTACACACAGGCTCATAAGGAATCAAAGGGTCAGAAATATAGCTCAATGCAAACCCTTAAAACTCATCAATAAAATCTTAAAATCAATTCTAAAACAGACAGGCAACCAGTGAAGAGACACTAAAATGGGGAGGATATGGTCCTATCTATTAGTTTTAGTAAAAAGCTTTGCAGTGTAGCCAAGTATATTCTGATCATTAATATATTTCAATATCCTCTAATAGCCTAAATAAAATGGTTTAGGAGTTAAACTATGGGTCAACCTTTAACTTCTCAAACAGCCAAGACTGAAAATATAAAATATAAAATTGTGTATGACCTCATCAATGAGCAATCTGTTCCTGTCTCTGATGTCATTGTTGTCTTTAAAGGCCTTCTAAATGCAATGTCAGGTGACAAAGGGATTGTGGTCAGAAGAAAGCCAGAGAAGAACATCAGAAGCCTGGACATCAAACATGTTTTCAAAAAGGCAGTGAGAAAATAATTGCCAAAAATCCTTGAGATTTCTCCTTGCGAAACATTGATCTTTGAGAAGTGCTCCCTACCTATTTTTTGTCCTTCACTTCCTCCCTCCATCCATCTCCTCCATCTCTTCTTTCTACATCCCCCACTATCCACATAATCACACCTAAACAACAGAATACAGGCATCACTTCACCTCACTTTGACAACTTGTGAGTTTCCTTCATTTTAAAGCAGCTCTGAATCTTAAATTTGGACGAAAGCAGTTGGGTGGGTGGTCTTAATTCTTAATTCTGTGTTCCACTTTCTTTTCTTTTGAAATGAAGGGGTGAAAAGACATTGGTGAAGTCATTGCTGGAAGCAGCTAATCATCTTTAGAAGTCTATTTGTTTAATACTGCATTTGACTGGGACCCCCTGCTGCTAGAGTGTGGGCTGAAGTCTGATTCACACACACACACACACACACACACTGACAAAGGCAGTGTGTGTGTGTGTGTGTGTGTGTGTGTGTGTGTGTGTGTGTGTGTGTGTGTGTATTCACGTCTACCTATGTGTGTATGAGCCATTCCCTTAGACCTTATTGATATTACATGAGCACTGGTAGAGCAAAGCCAAACAGAGTACAGCAGAGCAGTACTGCCGTCGGTCTCCAGGGCATTTCAACATGCTGATTTAAATTCAAATCTGTGTCCTTTGCTCCAGTCAGTCAGTCAGTTAGTATCTCTCTCTCTCTCTCTCTCTCTCTCTCTCTCTCTCTTTCCCTCTCTCCCGCTCTCTCTCTCTCTCCTGCCACTTGCTCCTGGGTCTTGGTGGAGTCCTCAGTCACAAAGAAAGCAGGCAGATGGAAGGAGACAGAGGCAGAGAGCTGTGCTTCTCGCAATTTGGAGTCATGTAAAACAGTGAGGAAACAAAATCTGGAGTTTCAAGGTTTTCACACTACATTAACAGCATGCTTCTGAAGGCCGCTGTCAGCCTTGACCACACTACCTGATTATATGGTCCTTAGCTTGTAATGTCTAGGGTTGAATAATTTGTATCGTTACTTGGGATCAGAAAAGCTGTTCTTTTTAGATGGCAGAAAAGGATGAATCACTTTAAAGAAAAAAAAATCTGCTTTAAAGCCTTTATTGCATGAGGTTATCATGAATAGAAAATTCTAAACAGGGCTGGTTTCAACTTAATACTGTATAATATTAAGGCATTAGATGAAAGGCTCTTTAAAATGAATTTGCAATGCTTTGCATCCTCTTTTATCCATACATAATGCTGAAGTCTGAGCACTATGTGCATAATGTAGTGAAAATGTTTAAGTGGAAAAGAGTGGCAGATAGATGCAAAACAGAAAGACTGAACACTGTCAGTTACATAATGAACAGATTGATTTTACTCATGTTATGTTGTATCCTGAAAGGAATTCATCTGAATCCTTACTTGGAAGGATACAAGACAGTGAGCCGTGGTGTGTCAGTGAAAACAAAGGATACAGAAAGGAAGGAGAAAGTCCTATGGCAGAAAACTGAGACAGTAACGGATAAAAAATAGTATAATATCCCTTTACAAGACTGAGAACAGTTGAGAGCCAGGCGAGTTTGACAGTGTCTGCATGGTAATGACCACAGTAATTTGACAAACTTTGACCAGGGGATGTGCAAGAAATACTGCTTAAAGCTTTTGGTCAGCGGAAAAGTTTTCTGGAGGAAACCCAGGTCACATAACAAAGTTGGTTTTAGGTTGAGTTTCAAACAGAAAAGTGCTGAATGTGCATGTTGGCCACAGACTATTGTGTGGAGTAACACACACACACATGAGCACATGAACACATGCACACACAAGCACATACACATACACTGAGTGCAGCTAACCACTATACTGAGTACTGTTGAGCCAAGGGAAAAGAAGCCAGAGACATAAACCTCCAACAGCAGGTGCTGAATAATGCAGTAGAGAGAGGCGCGCACACAGACACACACACACACAGACACACACACACAGACACACACACACACACACACACACACACACACACACACACACACACACACACACACACACCTGCCCACACCTGGTTTTTGGGGTCTGGGGGGCATGAAGCTGGCATAAGGCCTGCTGCGCCTGTCAGAACCAATCAAAGCATTCGGCTGAGGGCTGGCATTTACAGCTGATTCGCCAGGACCGGCGGGCCCACGGGGCTCGGCCAATAATAAGCCTCCACCTGTGGTGATGGATCACCTGTGACACAGCTGGCCACACGGGGAGAGACATGGCCACTGGCACGCTCCGAGACAAGACAGCACCAGACACAGGAAGTGAGGGAGAGAGGAAAAAGTGCGGAGGAGAAATTTCCCTCCTCTTTTTTGTACCATAATTCTAAAACAATGGCAGAAACGCCCCATCTGCCCATGTCTGGGGAATATTTGGAGGTGCTTTCAAACCAATTCAGAGCTAGAATGAAGTGGCAAGATTGCCCCACTACTGTCTTCTTTCATGCACATTTCTTTGGATTCATTTCAGGGTTTCTCATGTTTAAATTAATTAACTCTTGACACAAGAACTCAAGGAGCATTTTGTGAGTTTTAAAGATATTTTAAAATTATAGTTTAAGTTTTGTTTAGATTTCTAATATTTTTGTTACTAATAGAATAAAACTGACTCAGATTTTAAGTTATTGTGGGATCAGAAAGTTGTGAAGAGATTGTTTTCCATTATCAAATCCTGTTCTTAAGGATTGTGGTGGTGGTGTGTGCATAGCCATAATTGTTATGCACAAAAAAATTCTGTCTGCGTCTAAGTGAAGGAATTTGTCAGTGTTGATTTAAAGTACTTGAGACTCTGTGTAATACTCTTTTTTTTTAATTAGTTGCAGTCAGTTAAGCATAATTATTGAAACAGCAAGATACAATTAGTGATTTTTGGTGTTGGCCCATCTGCCGTTAAATATGGAAACAACATCAAAAGAGTACTACGAGGCAAAAGAACAGACAGTTTTTCACCATGGATCTCCATGTTAAACCATGTGAAAACAATGATAAGAACAAAATAAGAGCAGCATTAGCTCACTATCCTGCTGTTGACAGGTAAAGGAAGGTGGCTATAGGCAATCTCAGAGACAAGACATAACCAGACAGGGACAGAGGTGGGTGGGATGGGTGCATGGGAGGAGAGCGAGGGAGAAAGGTAAAAAAAGGGGAGAGGAAAGGATGTGGAGGGTCATGGGCGGCCTACAGACACAGAGAAGCTGTATGAAGAGAAATGGACAGAAATATAGGCATGCAGAAACACTTGACTGAGTAGAAACATGTAGAGGAACAGATACTTGTGTCCAGCTACAAGTATGATTCACTCTGCATGTCATTTTGGGAAATAGTTGCCCGACTGTTAGAGAAGCATCAACTGTTGATTTAATCCCTGGACCACCTGGAAAAATGCAGGTGTGGGATATCAACAAGAACAGCATACCAAATCTAGACCAATCCACCACACTCAAGGAGAAGCCAGGACAACCATAATTTGTAATATGCGAACCCGATGAAGCTATGGCGAAACGCGTTGTTCTCTAGTTATTAAATGGTATAAATTGTGGTTGGCCTGAGGTGGACTAGTCTAGATTTGTTACGTTGTGTTTAAGCCTACAGTGCTGTGCGCAGAGCATTTTAGATTGGAACGACTAAAGAAGAGCATACGGTTCAAATCCCTTGAGCAAGGCACTTCTACTTCACTACTTCACATCTCTACCTGCTCTGCTCGAGCTGCTAAGTTTCCAGTAGTCGCAGGAATGCATGTGTACTTGCGTGTTGTATGTTACCATCTGCCAGGACTTCCCCAGGCCGTCGCTGTAAACAAGAAAGTGAGAACGCTCTCTTTTTTTCACAGGCCCGGTTAAAAATGGTTAAAACAAAAAACTCTTTGAGTGCATCAGCAGAAGTAAAACTCTAAACAAAAACATTTTCTTTGTGATGACATCTCCTGTCAGGAAAGATAGTCTTCAGACAGTGTGAGGTCATCCTCACCAAAATACACCCGAGTGGAAGCCTGGCGGGTGATAGGGGAGTTTGAAGTGTGTTTCCAAGTCCAAAACAATTATCTCTCTACTCGTAACACAACCCGTGGGTACTGGATGAGTAAATCTGCATGCAGAGAGGCACACACGCACACATGTGCATGCCAACACAAAGGCATGCGTCACATAATAGGTGCATGCAAGACACACACACTTCACTTTCTCTTTCCCTCTGACAGCTAAAAATTTGTCTTTGGTGGTTCCATTCCCCAGGATCTTGAAATCTGCTGTTGAAAGCTAAATGTATTTACATCACCAACCACATGCATCTTTTGTGATGGCTTAGGCAAAATATTCATTCACAGCCTCAGGGAAGCTTTTTTTCTGTGAGTAACTTTGCGAGTAACTACCATCCCAAAGTCTAAATTGGTTTTACTACATTATGTTTTATTTTACTGTTTTAAGTAACATTTAAGACAACAAAAATTTACTAAACAAAATTAGGAAGAATTTTCTTAGTTGTGCAATAAAGGGTGCCAATAATTTTGAATAACATTCATCAGAAAACTTCTTATATCTTCTTAAATAAAATTATTTATATTTTTCTAGTATGAAGAATCTCATAGCATGTTTTTTGTTTTTTTTCTTGTTGTCTTGTAGAATTCTGGCAGAGAAAAATCACTGAATATTTTGGGTGCCTTTTTTAGTGATCTTTACAGTCTTTTAAACATTTCAGGTTAATAATAATAATAATAATAATAATAATAATAATATTAATAATAATAATAAGGCTAATAATTTTGTGTTACTGAGCCTTGATACCGCAAAACAGTTCCTTCCATAAGTTGACTTCTGAATATAAGGGAGATTTTCCAGCACATTAATCCCCCTAAATGTCCCTACTGAATATAATTGAAGCTGAAAATATAATTTAGGCATAGCTCATACTGTTCTCAGTAACACACTTTTTTCCTACAAAAACAACAGATATTTGTCTCTGTTCTGATAGTCCGGTAGCCCAGTGTGATTATTCTGCTTTTAAAAGCTTGTCCCTAGCCCAAATGATCACAGAGATAGATCATTGTGTATGTGGCAATATATTTTACAGATGTTGTTGTAACATACAGTTGACATGTACAGGAACATGGGATGCAATCAAAGAGCATACACGATGTATGCGATCAAAGAGCATGTGACCATAAAATACAACCGGCACAGTGACTAATAAATGAAAAGTGCTCTGAAATACGCAAGAGAACGGGAGAAAGTGTCAGCAGGTTTGGTGGTAAGGTAGGAAATAAAACATTTAATTCAAACTGTTGTTATTTTTTATGATATTCAAATAATTGGATAGGAGAATTTAGCAGAACTCTAAACTCTAAATGTGGAAACGGAAGATACTGATTTAGCTCTCCATCTGTGAATATGGCCTGAACTTTCAAACTTATCGAGACTTTTAAATGTAATTTCCATGGGAACATTGGCTCAGAAAAACTGAAGCTTTTAATGTTATTTGCGGTACATTGGTGCCTGCGAGTCTGGCTGGTGCTGGAGCATGTTCAAGTTCATCTGCACTATGAAAAAAACATTGCTGAATTAGCAGAGTGCCGGAGCAGAAAATTATCTGTTTGGGTCGCTGCCTTCCTCTGAATGTCAGAATAGTGCCACACTTCCTGTCTTGAGGCCAGGAAATGACCCAATCAGGAAGCTTTTTTTTTTTCTTTCAATAAGTCCCCCTGTCAAACTTCACTTAGCTCTCTGCCACTCACACACTCACGCGCATTGGGTGTCCACACACACACTTGCACTCTTACACGCTCATACGCACACACACACATTCAAACACACAGAGACCCACTCACACACCACAAATTCACTAGCACGCATACATGAGTGTGCAAATGCTCAAACCCAAAGGCTTCACTTAGCTCAGTGCCTTGTCAGTCCTTCAGTGTCTTATTTTAAGTAGCAGTCATCAATAATGGATGTGCTGAGGGGAATAATTGATGGGACACACAGCTTCCTCTAATGCTGCTTAGTCTGACGGATGAAGGGACAGCAGGAACTCTTTGGCGAGATCGTCCTCCCACCACCCACACACACACACACACACACACACACACACACACATATACACCCACACTTAGTTTGATGGATGGATGAACAGTAGGAACTCTGTGGTTGGATCTTTTTCAACACTTTTATAGCAGTTATTATCTACTTCATTTAGAGCAGTGTTAATAAACTATGGGTCAGAAACCCCAAAAATGGGCCACAAACCTCTTTCTGAGGTTCAGAGCGTGTCAAAAGTACAAGTGTGTGTTGAATCTCGATCGCTTGGAGAGACTAAATTCCCTCAACTTGGATTTCAGAGTCTTTTAGCCCAGAACGACAATCTAGACTGCAGCACACTTCACTTCAGCAGGCTACATAACTACCACAGTTAGACTGTTTCTATAAATGTACTGAGACAGCAAATTGATATATGTGATGTGTTCTTTTTTACTTCTTTGAGCTCAGGTTTTGTTTTGTATCTGTCTCGCCTTGTCCTGTTTCCAGTATGTGTGTGTGTGTGTGTGTGTGCAGTGTATAGCAGACATAGGGCCTCATGTAGCAACATTCTCTTAAATTTCTCTTATATTTTCTCTTAATTTTCTGTTAAGAGAAAAAATAAGAGAAGTCCAGATGCACCAAACGTTCTTAACGGTTTTTATAGTCTTAATTGGGATCAATGGACCAATAGTATTTCTTTAGCCCACAAATGTAATAATCCAATCATTATAATTACTCTAAAACATATAAGAATCTAAATTTGATATGATATTCATGCGTTTTTTTTATGTTCCTCAAATTTAAAACGTATGTTTCCTTGCGTTGGACAAACAATTTGTGTGCTGTGAAAATTAGATGTTTATTTCTTATCTTGGTAAGAGTGCTCTCGACCTCTTACCTAAGAGAAGAGCAAAAATAAGAAAACATTGGTGAATCCCAGAAATCAGTGGGTACTAACAAAATAAGAACAAATCGTGGATACGAACAAAAATAAGAGAAAATTTGTTTGTATATCGCTTCCTGCATGAGGCCCATTGTATTGTAATCCTTCAGGGAGAGTCTTGACCTGTTGTTGACCCAGGCAACCAGTTGGCCTGTGTGTGCGTCTTTGTGTTTGTCTGTGCGTGTGGAGACCAGAAAAACTAAAAAGGCTCTCTCAGCAAGGAAAAGTTGGCTCTTGCCTTTGGAGATGTCGCTGTCGTTTTATGTGCAGCGACATCGACCACCTACTGCAGGGCTATTTCGAACTGTGAAGAGGGCACAGGAGGGCGTGAGGGAACGCAATGCCAGAGTGTGTGTATGTGTGTGTGTGTGTGTGTGTGTGTGTGTGTGCGCCTATGTGTATCTCTTAGGGTATTGTTCCCACTCCTGTTTCAAAATCTAGCAGTCCCTGAAGCTAAGAACAATATATTATCCAACATGTCACACAGCAAAAGAGATATGATCTGACTGTTTTCCAAGTAGAGTCACCCATTCTGCCTTTTCTCCAAGCTCTAGTCTGATACAGAAGAGGTAATAGATGAACAAGAAAAATGAGATTTTCTTTATGAAAAGTCTGTATTTTTTTGGCTTTCACCTGCTTTTCTATTTTTTATTTATTTCTACTGTGTTTGTGCTTGCATGCATGTGTGCGCATTCATGTGTGTGTGGCTGAGCAGTATTTTGCGTATGGTCAAAGCTCTTGTAGATTTGGCTGACTGCTTAGCATCAACGCTGCCATGTTGGAAAAACAGTGATGCCATCTGGCAAGTTGCGTACGCATCACTTCAACTGTGTGTGCATGTGTGGTGTGTGACATGTAAACACTTCCTTCTGTGTGTGTGCTTCTATGTTCATGGGCATGAACATAGAAGGATGTATGTGTGGGGTTGCGCTTGCATTTGTGTGCATGCATGTGTGTAGATTTATGTAAGTGTGTGTGTGTGTGTGTGTGTGTGGGTTTGGGGGGTGGGGGTCATGTTTGTGTAAGCCTATGTGTGAGTGCAAATACTTCCTTCTGTTTGTTTACATGTGCATGAACATGAAAATGTACATGTGTGTTTAATGGCTGGTATTTGGGTTAACCCTAACCCTTACCTTAACCGGTGTGCACGTTTGTGTGTGTGAGTGTGTGTGTTTGTGTGTGTTTTTCTATGATGCATACTAAGGACTCATCACACTGTGTATTGCTGCCCACATCTCTACTTTTCTTCTGATGCTCCATCTCATCTGAGAAAGCGCTTGAGTGAAATCTGCTTATGTAAAGTTGTGTAAGAGGAATAACACACTGCAGGTTAGGGGGCAAAAACATGTTTATTGAACTGAATATAAATTGTAGCTAACACACTCTTGTCATGGCGTA
This sequence comes from Centroberyx affinis, assembly GCF_046629955.1. Lineage (NCBI taxonomy): Eukaryota > Metazoa > Chordata > Actinopteri > Beryciformes > Berycidae > Centroberyx > Centroberyx affinis. Next base: position 183,146 of record NW_027284068.1, on the reverse strand, counting down.
GTTAATGACCGAAACTTAAAGGAAATTCATTAAATGTTTTTTTTGTTTTTTCTCAATTAATTTATGATGCTGAAATTTTGCTGCTTGGTCAGTGAAGTGTCACCATTTGCTTAATGAATAGAATCCAGGCAAAAAAGGAATTTGTATCAGGGAACTTTATTTGTGTACTGTTGCAGTTGCTTCAACACATATTTGTCAGAGGGCCAGACGGGAGGAAGTGGGCTCTCGGAGGAACAGCCACAACATAGTTTGACTCCTGGGGTTTTTATGCTACACCATTTCAAGTCATTTCAAAAAGAGTGCCAGTAGGAGTTAAAGTGTTTCATTTAGCTATTTTATTGTCATAACTGCCTAACTATACATAACTCAGACTAACCACTTAAGGACAAACAACGGAACAACAATTACAGACTGTGTTGTTCCACCCAGAATGCACTGAGACAGCCATGCACCCTTTAAATATTATTCAGCAGCCTTCCTGCATTAGTTCCCCACATAGCATCCTTTCTGGTTTTTTTCCCCCGCAATGCAGAAGATGCAGTGTTTCAGATACGCATGTGTGTGTATGTGTTTTGGGGCACTAAGGACACATTACTTTATTTTGTTTCAATTCCCTCCATATCCCCAATGCCACATCTATATTTTTATGAATACTGTCAAAGAAAGGATTTTCTAAGCCTCAAGTATAATTTTACTACATTCTCCACAGCACAAGTGTCTTTACCACAATGTTAACTGCATTTATTAAACAAAAAAAGTTCATTTCAAAGAGACCCTGACTGCAGTCTACCTGAGTCATCTCTTTATACCTGCAGTCCTCCCTCTGCCCTAACCTGCTGAGTGTACTGTCAATCTAGCCCTAACCCTTAAGTAACCCGATTCCCATTAACATTATCCAACAACCTTCCCACAGTGCTTCTTTTAAATAGCCTTCCTCCAGTTGTTCGTTTAAATAACCAGTGAGGCAGTCAGAGATGCAGCATGTTCCGGAAACCCTTGTATATTCTTTTGAATAACACATCTGCTGGATTTATTCATTTAAGGATTACAACTGTTCCCAATTATTCTCCAATGCTTCCACCACTGCCTTTAAAAATAGAAAGGGTTTTTGGTTATGCTAGGATTAGTCTGGGTGAGGCCGTTAGGCTGCTGCTTCAAGACAGGAACAGGATGGGACCATCTGGACACAGCACTCATATGGATGTGCGTACATAAAACACACACGCACAAAAAATCATCAACTTGTATACACATACAAGCACAGGCATGAACGCAGAAACCAACTGATGTGTATATGTACACAAGCCTCATCACTGGCAAATGGAAGTAGAGGGTTAACCCGTTGGCATTGTGATGTTTTTTTGTTACATTATCCGAAATGACAGATGCCTCATCCCAGGTGGCACTCAGCATGTAGTGTACAAACACTGGGGCTCATTTATCAGTGTTTCAATAGGTACATTGACACTGAAATGCTGTCTAAAAACCTATTTGATATACATGAAGCATTGGTGCCAAACGGTTGTAATGACTCCCCGCTGTCTAATTTGCATTTAAAATGTTTTTCATGACATATATTGACCATTCTCAACGTACCAATGAGTTAGTTATACAAATTAGGCCTATTGTCAGTGTAAAGCTCTAGAGAGATTTGAGCGTTCTGACAGGTAATGGGATTGATCCTGAGCAATGCTGTAGGAATGTTCTCCTCGTAGACCTTAAGTCTTAATTATAATGTCACACACACTCGTATACGTACACTTTGATCACTAGCAAGTTATTGTTATTAGGTGTCTGACCAGATGTTACAAGACTAATATGTTTTACATAATTAGGAATATACAGCAGTTGACGTCCATACATATTGTGCGCGTGCGCGTCTTTGTGTTGGGCCATATGGACATTTGTACATAAATGTAATTAGTGATGTAAACTATGGTTAGAAGAGATTGGCTACGTACTGTGTGTGTGTGTGTGTGTGTGTGTGTGTGCGTGTTTTTGTGTGTGTGTGTGTGTGTGTGTGGGTGTGTGTGTGTTGGGCCATATGGACATTTGTACATAACTGTAATTAGTGATGTAAACTCTGGTTAGAAGAGATGGACTACGTACTGTGTGTGTTTGTGTGTGTGTGTGTGTGTGTGAGTGTGTGTGTGTGTGTGTGTGTGTGTGTGTGTGTGTGTGTGTACGGGTTTTTGTGTGTGTGTGTGTCCACGTTCCCTTAGACCATATGGGCAGTGCTAACAGACAGATATGTTGTATATAATTAGCAATATAAAGTTGTTGAGAGAGAATACATATTGTGTGTGTGTGTGTCTGCGTGTGTGTGTGTGTGTGTGTGTCTGTGTGTGTGTGCGGGTGCGCATGTTTTGTTTTATGTTGTACATAATTAGCCAAATAAAGTGTTGGGATGATGACATGCATATTCAGGTCAAGCTGTTCACGGTCCTGAAAGAGATGAAGAAGAAGTCAAGAGGCAAAAGGAAAAGAAACCAAGCAGAGAACAGCAGGACAACATTATTATGAGAAGTAGAAGGAGATATGAAACCAGAACTCTGTCTCGTCACCAGAGCCACACTGTGATGAGGTATGGGTTGAATTGAAGTGAGTAATGCATGAACAACAGGATTTAAAGGTCTTTAATAGTGTCTGATCTGAAGTTATAACCTTGCTCTTACTGGCAACATTGATGCTTTGTGTGTCTCCCTTTGTATCCCATGGTGCTTGACAACCACAATATTTATCATCCTATCATAGTGATACCATTGATACCATTTCACATACATCTTCGTACGCGTGATTTATTTTTATCTTTTTTTTTTTTTTTTTTTCACTTTTTATATGTACAATTTATGGTCCCTTAAGTTTAAAAGATTATTGCAATGTTCATTCACAAGGTGCAGACTGCGGGTAATGGGATAAGATCGTTAACTCACACCGTCGACACGTTCAGGTTGGTTTCTTTCAGTGGAGAAGTCGATAAAAAGCAAGTGTACTGTAAGCAGCCAGCATGTGATGTGATCTCACATGGTTATCAATAATTGTATGTGACACACTTAATGTACAGCTGGAAATCTATAGAAACTGTTTTGTGTATGGAAACCACGCATGGATGGGGACGGGGTAATAACATTGTTTTTGTCAGCGTGTGTTTCGGGGGGGAAGCGTGTGCACTCTGAATGACCTCCAGGGCGGCAGACTGTGTGTTACAGTAGTACAGTATATGTTTACTCACGCAGAAGATTTGGCACCATGGAAGCAGTGATGTAAAGTCATACAGGCAGACAGTGGCACTCTTTCAATCGGGCTATCCTCTGCTGAATCAGGTCAACTGTCTTGTGAGAAGTCAACCGCAAAAATTGCTGCAACTGTGACGTGTGACAAATTGAAGGAAAAGGATTATATGTTTTTTGTGACATATACTTACAGTATAGGTTTTGTATAACTGAAGAAATGTCTTCTGCATCCATTGTTAGAATGAGAAGTTTCACTCATCTTGTTTTGTCATCTGTGTTTTGGATAGAACCTTTGATGTTATCCTTTTGAATGTGTTGAAAATGCTCATACATGCAGACGCAGCACACACACACACACACACACAGACACACACACACACACGCGCATGTTGTAATGTAGTATGACCAATGTGTTTAGCATGCTGACTAAGCTGCAAGCTGCAGGCCCTTTGAACATGGCATGACCAACACACTGAGAGACTAGCTAATTAGAAAAATACCATGGGCCCTGCGTGTGTGTGTGTGCGTGTGTGTGTGTGTGTGTCTGTTTGTGCAGTAAACCCTAAGGGAGAGATAATCATATAAGTTATTAATGACAGACATGCATGAGCATAAACTCAGATACACTTGCAGGATTAAACCATTTGTGTGTGTGTGTGTGTGTGTGTGTGTGTGTGTGTGTGTGTGTGTGTGTGAGAGAGAGAGAGTGTGTGTGTGTGTGAGAGTGATGGTGAGGGGTAAGGCTATACCTTACTTGTATTTTTCTCACTCTTCCTTATTTAAACTCTTTCATTTTACATGTTATTTATCTCCCAGGTCCAGATTACATGCTTCCACAGTATAATGGCAGCCATTACAAAGAAAGCACTACAAACACTCAACTTCAAAGGCAACTAAGTTGAAAAGAAGAGCTAAGCCTATAAAGCATTTGTTAAAATGAATATGTTGTTTAGCCCTCCCAGAAGTGGCTCTTGTGTATCATACCACTTCAGAGAGCCGAGCATACAGATGTTCCCATGGTAGAAATCCCACTTTCCACTGCATGCTTGGTGAACCACTGGCACGCTTTCCATCACCCCCAAGAGGAAGTGTTTGGAGAAATGAAGTTTTGTTCTCTCTTTACTTTATTTATATACTAATACTTTTATTTATATACTAATTTATATAATAATTTGGTTGTAGTGTATAACATCAAAGTAAGAGCCGACGGCAGGAATAATGTAGGGTAGTTGCAGAATAAATACATGAAGGAAGACTTTTACAATGGCCACCAGTGTTATGAGGTAATATCTTATTCCTATGTATGTATGAGTATGACCATCCGGTCAACATGTGCTTTGTGGATTTGGTGAAGGCCTATGACCAAGCAAGACTCTTTTGATCATCTTTTGAAGAGACAAAATGACAGTAGTAAGGTTGATATTACACAGACAAGGCTTGTCTCTGAGATTCCACAGATTCTCCAATTACTAGTTACTAATTATTTTAATATCTGTGGCTTAAGATTCAAGATTGAAGAAAATTCAAGATCTAAGTGCATTCTAGAGTGGAATTTTATATCTTATTAATTATTAATATATTGCTTTATACTCAGCAAGATACTCACATACATGACAAATCACGAACATGACACTGACAATATGGAGAAACAGTTCCATTTATTTATCTCCACTATATATATATATATAAAAGCATGTGTTCCCTGTGGTATGCTGCAAGAAAGTTGTGAAGTCCCTATAAAAGGATTTGAGAGCTTCCCAAGCATGTATCCCCTAAGGTGCAATTCAACTCAACTTGTTTCAACTGACCCACTGCAGTTTTCCAAAAACTAAAAAGGGACTGGCTTCCAAGAGGAGACAGGGAGACACACAGAGTCAGAGAGAGAGAGGATAGAGAGACACAGAGTGGTCTTTAATTATCATTTCTGAAGGGATGGATAACAGTCGTTTTCTGTCTTTTTCTCTGGGTCCTCGTGCCAACTCATTAATTTAATTGAGCAATTAAGCTCGGAGGTGGCATGTTAACTGTGTGAACTGGCACTGTCTCAAACAATGACTGTTGTTCTGGGATGGTGTGTTTCTGTTTGTATGTGAGTTTGTTCTGCATATGTGTGTGTATGCAATCACACATGTTTGTGTTAGTTTTCATAATTCTTGTTTGTGGGAATTCTGGCACGTTGTCAGTTTTCTCAGTTTATCAAGGAAAGCTGCATGTTTTGTCTGGCTGGCTGATTACATATTAGTTGTTGTGCATGAGTGTTGGCTGCACGTGGCGGCCCTGCATTTACCTCACACAACCTGGGATAGAATAGAATAGAATAGAAACTGGAGGTTCATCCTGGCGTCACAGTTGGATTAGGTGCAAACCATGTAACCATGATTCAAATCCGGTCCAGGATAGGGTTGGTCCGATGGACGATGCCATCGTCCATTGCCGATGGCCGACAGTCATCGACCACTGAGCCTTCTACATCGCAACATCGTGATTGAAAGCCCCCCCCCAACCCGCGTTACTGAAAGTGCAATATAAGCTTTGCGAGTAAAAAGCCAATAAGAGTACTTTATCAAAACATTTATCCATAGAACTGATAAATATGTTTTTTAAGTCAGCCAGAGAGCGCAAAAATGATATTATTATGATAGCTCCTTGCACCTGATTTACTAAAGGAAAAACAGCTTATTTAATCACACTATTTACCGCCCAGTGAAAGCATGTTTTAATTTAGGCGCAGACATAAAATTTATTTTTAAATCTACCTGGTTTGCGCCTGCCTAAGTAAATTGGGGGGTGAGTCTTTATTTGTATCTCAAAACTGAGGATTCAAACTCACCTACAGAGCAAACTCCGGCCACACTGATCCGTCAGAAAATGACAGAATTACTAACGGATAGATTTCTGTCCGTTGGGTTGTTTTGGAACGTCAGCGCTATTTTTTTTAAAAACTCCTCTGATTTGCGGTGACGAATCAGTCAAAAAAAAGTTCAACTGGGTTGCGCTACCCGGCGTTGCCCGGACAACGGACAGCTCTCATTGAAAATGAATTGAAATGAACAGAGATGGACAGACACAACGGACTACTCTCCCGTTCTTTCCTAAACCGAAATTTCAAAAAGGTAGGAGTTGGACTGCTACGCCTACCAAACATGAAGCGAAGTGCTGCAGTTATGCAGTTACATCACTATGACTAGTATTTAAAATATTTTTTTTATAATCACATGATCTGCTTGAGGTTGCTTAAGCATAGGCTATAGGGAGGAAAAGTAAGGAAAGACCGGGTGAGTAGGTGAGGATGGGCTGTGGGCTCAAATGTGCAAAAAATAGAAATGGTAATTAATATCCAACATAGGCTACATACATGTAAAAAGTATAAAAGAAAGTATTTATAAGAAGATCTTTTCTTGTTCGTCTATAGAGTAGGTTGGAATAGAATAGACAAGAGCTATAGGGACAAGTGAGGGTTTAAAAGAAAACAGTATTTTTTAGAGGTCGACACTCATTTTGACCAAATTTGGACTTCAGCCTACTAAGTAAAACGTGTCCTCATTTGAACTGGACTGATAGGAGAAGACCTGTTGAAGTGATGGGTGAGCTGAGAAGTTGTCAAGAGGCATCAGGGGAACACACTGTGGCAGACTGTGGTTGGCACTAGAGAAACAAACCTCAGATAAATATTATATGATGCCTTAAATAATGGATAAGGAAGTAGAAGAAATAAACGACCCTGCAGGGACGTATATACACACACACACACACACACGCACACACGCACACACACACACACACACACACACACACACAGATATGATCGGTTAAATAGTAAGAATAATAGTAAGAATAATTGGCATATGCAGATGAGGTAAGGTGCTGTTCCATGTCAGCCTGTTGATTTACAGGTGAGAGAGAGAAAGACTTAGGCAATCAAAGATATGTGCATCACACCTCACTGTAGGGTTGTCAAAAGTATCGATTCTTCGATAAGTATCGATACTAAAAATTTGAAACGGATACAATACTCATTTGCAACAGTATCAATACCAGCAGTGCTTTCTCTTAATGAAAAATCAAACACATTATTTCTCCGCCCCCACTAGCCACACACACACACACACGGACACACCCTGCACCGCTGCCCACAGCCCCTCCTCTCACTAGTAGCAGTCAGCTGGGTTGTTGCCTCAGTCAGCAAACAATGGTACAGAGTGGTGCCGACGAAGGGGGGTAACACGTCAAACTCGGCGAAGCACCTTAAGGACCGACACCCCAGTCTGTATAAAGAATTTCGAGAGGTTAGCGAAAGCTCCCGTTTCAACATCACTGAAGCATTAAACATTTATCATAAATGTTGATGTACCCAGCACATCATCCGTTTTAGTTCAGCTAGCAAACCAAACGTTAGCTACAGAGCTAGCTAACGTTGTCAAGTAGGTTTGCCAGATGCCCGGATTTTGACCGGACTGTCCGGTTTTCAGATGCATTGTCCGGGCCCAGTCAGAAGGCTCGACCGGACGTTGAAATGTCCGATTAAAATCATTCTGTCAATAATAATCCACTAACTCTAGCCCTGCTGATTTTTCCCCATATCATTGGTGGGTATCTGTTGCTTCAACAAGCTAAAAGTGTTCTGATAGGCTGATGACTAGAGCAGGGTAATCTGCTGTGTAAGTGCAAAGTTTTGAATGAGTTTTATCGGGCCTACGTTATGGAGAAGCGTGCATCTGTCTGTTTGTCTGTCCATCTGTCTCGTTTGCAGCGGGATTTCCCCCTGCATTGTCGGATATTAAGGGACTAGTTTGAGTCTCTGTGTCTGTGTTTTTTGCTTAGTTGCTTATAGTCTATGCTGCAGAGACCAGGAGGCAATATGATGTTTCACATGCTTGTGCAGTATAAGCTCACTCCCCTCAATAAAAAAAAGAGCAAATCTTGACAGTGATAGACACCTGTCAATCAAAAATGTGTTGTGTGATCTCAGACAACTTTAAAATATTGTTTTCATGTTAAAATTATATTTTAACATGAAAACAATATTTACAAAAAAAAATTGAAAATTCATTTTTTCCCCCCGTGGTATCGAAAATGATATCGCATATCGATATTTTCCTGGGTATTGTATCGAAGTTAGAAAATCTATTATTGTGACAACCCTACCTCACTGTATGCATCGATACACACTACAATGACACACACACACACACACACACACCTGAGGCACGTCCCAGCATATTCAAATAGTATTTTTCTGGAGCAGTCAGGCTTTAGTGCTTCCTAAAATTAGAGGATAAACCTTTTGTGAGTCAGATGGAGAATGAACTCCATTTGCCACAAGGAAAACTTACCACCTTCATTCAATAAATATTCATTTTTAAGGAGCAAATCCCAATTGCTTTCCATGAGGCCAAAGCCTGGAGCATACAAATTAATTCACTGTCCTATGAATGATTTCCTATACCAATTAATGTCCATTTAATATCTCGGATGGTAAAAAAACATATTAGTTACCATAAAGGGTGACTTAAATTTACATTTTCATCATCTATATCATAGGTATAGGAATGGTAAATGTAGTACAGATTTATTACACTAGTTTTACTGTATATTGTTCATGTTGTAGGGAATTGTGAGGTAAGAACTGATTTAAAAGTTGTACACAGTAAATGCGAACCAAGTGTGATTTCTAGACCGTGATATTACAGTCATGGCTAAACATATTTGCACCCCTGGCAAGGAAAATATTTGCATGAAAATATTTGCAAAAATGAACCATTTGTTCCAGAAAATCTTCCAGGAAGAAGAAAAAAAGCAAAACAAAACTGAAAGGAAAAAACAAAAATGACAAAATCTTCCAAATACAATTCCTACAATGGCCTGGATAATATTATTTCAATCAGGGGAGACTAGGTTGAATGCTCAAATGAAAAACTTAATTCAGAAGCGAAACATGATGGAAACTTTGGCGTAAGCTCCATGGAGGAACTCCTCCCATTCATGAAGTTAGGAATCCATCCTTGGATGGATGTAGGAATTAGGAAGCCCCGCCCCCCTGGGGAGTTCCTCTGGAGCCTGGGCATTGGTGGTGATGGGGTGGAGGAGGGACGAAGGAAAGCACAGTGACTGGAATGACAGCAGCATACAGCACAGATCTGTAAGTAGCACAATAGCATAGTAGGTGACGTATTTATACTCCTGTTACTTAGACGAGTGGCTCTCTGAAAAAGAGAGGGAAGTGACGGCTAACTCTGATTGGTTCTCTGGAAAAAGAGAGAAAGTGTTCACCAACTCTGATTGGGTAAAGAGAAAGTTTGAATGAATGAACAATTTAGGTATTGGTAATGGTTTACAATTTGTTAGAAATGTTTCAATCAAGTGGTTTCTCATTTCCTGTGGAATTAAACTCACCTGTGGTGAAATGCAGGTGCCTTCAACATAAAAAGCACTCATTCAACCAGTGTGAACAGAGAAAGGAGCTCATTCTGTTGTTTTATGTCACTATGCCCCACAATGAGCATGGAGAAAAGAAAGAAAACCTGAGAATTGTCTGAGGACATCAGACACATGATATTAACCAAGTATGGACAATCTCAAGACTAAAAGTCCATCCCCAGAGACCTTGGAGCTCCTTTTTCCACAATATGCAATGCTATCAGCACTGTTGCTAATCTTCCAGGACATGGGAGACGCAAGAGAAAACGTGATCAAAGATCACAGCAAAGGATTGCTTGGATGCTTGAGAAAGCACCTTGATCAACTGCCAAATAGATTCAAGCTGACTTTCAGACTCAATGTTTTTCAGCTTCAACTCACACCATCTGTCGCCACCTCAGTGAAAAAAGTGTATATGGTAGGAGGTTGTGGAGGAGCCCACTGCTGAAAGAGAGACATAAGAAAGCCAGATTGAAGTTTGCCAGAACACACCTGAACAAGCCAAAATCATTCTGGGGGAATGTCCTGTGGACTGATGAGACTGATGAGTAATTGGAGCTTACTGGTAAAGCATATAATCTCTATTTTTTCTAGAAAACCACAGGAAGCTTTCAAAGAAAAAAATATTGTCATTACAATCAAACATTAGAAGGTTCAGTGTTGTTTTGGGGTTGCTGTGTGCGTTGCCTGGCATCATGAAATTAGGATATTATCAAGGCAATTTAGAGCGCAATGTTGAACCTGGTGTGAGAAAGCTGGGTCTTCAAGGTCATGGGTCTTCTAGTAAGATAACGACCCCAAACACACTTCAAGAAGCACCTAGGAATGGTTGAAAGATAAACACTGGACCAGCAATGAGTCCAAATCTAAAACACATTGAAAGCCTGTAGAGGGATCTAAAAGCGGCAGCTGGGTGAAGGAAACTTCAAATCTGAGAGAGCTGGAGCAGCTTGAACAGTTTGAAGTGCAGGAAGTTTATTCATGGCTATAGAAAGTGCTTGACGATAGTTATGTTGTCCAAAGGCTGTGCTACCAAATATTAAGTTCAGGGTGTTTTGTCCTTACCATTTCTTTTTATTTTCTTATGTAAAATAATACATTAAGCTCTGAATCTGAATATGGAGACCAAATACTTTTGTCAATTTCAGCAAAAACATTTTTTTTAGAGAAAACTGAGCTATTTGACATTTTTGGCCACACACATATGGCTATAATAGCACATGCTCACCATCTATGATGTAATCACTGTCTCTCTTGTGCATTGTGCAATACTTCACCATACTCAAGCTATATACCATTACATTTTATTTCAAATGTGCAAAACCCTGCTCTTTACAGCTGAATTGCATAATACAGAAAATATGCGCTAGTGGTACAATAAATAAAAGTTGAAAGCATGTTAAGCTTGCGTGTGTGGATGTGCAAGTGGTGCGTTTGTGTGGATGTGAGAGAGAGAGAGAGAGAGAGAGAGAGAGAGAGAGAGAGAGAGTGAGTGCATGTATGTGGGTGTGCGGTTGGTTTCATCACCGATTCCTGATTCTTTCATTCTTTACTATTTTTAGCTGCCCTCTGCATGCATACAGCCCTGTTTTATTTTCTCTAGTCCTCTGTTCTCCTCTGTTTCTATCTCTCACAGTCTGTTTCTTTTTGCCTCTCTACTTTTCTCTCTCTGCTTTTCTCCCTTCCGCCCTCCTTCTTTCCTTCTGTCTCAGACATACCCTGATTCAAAGCCACGTATGGCTGAGCAGAGTAGAACATTTTGCCTCTCCCCGTGCCTGTGTCCGAGTGGAACTATTTAGCATAGAGTCTGTGTTTCTCAGGGAAGCGCTAAGTAGACCACACCATTACTGTGCATCAGCCATTCCCGCATGATTATGGATAAGATGCACACCGGTAGTCTCAACAACAGCTTACAACCAGACTGTCCAGGGGGATCTTGGACTGAGGAGCAACATACGGACATGCAACACTGCCCAGGGAAAATAACTTAAAAAAATAAAGGCCTGTGATCCAGTGCTAATGGCTTATGTTGGGGGAATAGCATACAGCGAAAATCATATATCTCAAACTGTTTGTGACCTTCCAGTCTATTGGCACTGCAAGCAGTCATTTAGCTTATCAAATGCAAATGAACAGGAGTCAGTCATGCAGTCACTGCCTTTAGCTTTCACAGTTCTTACTTATTTCACTTGAAAACTGCTGTGGGGATTTAGAATAGAACATAGTTCAGTCAGTGTTACTTGCTGACTTATGGTGTTAATTTGAGCTTTCCAATAGAATGAACTCCCGCACATTGCTACTTGCAATGCAACACCTTTATTGTAGTAACGTTTTGGTCCAACCGGACCTTCGTCAGACTAGTGAATGAAACTTGTCATTCGGACGTCTTAAATAGATAAAGCTCCACCCTTCTCTGTGTCCTCAGCTGTGAGACAATCACGACATCAGTAGGGTAAAGTGTAAATCAGTGCAATTTCTTATAGAATCAAATAGTCAAAAGTGCAACAAGTTGTCCCAATAACCACATATTATATACAAAAAAAATTACAGTATGTATACAGGGATTAAACACCATTGTAATGGGACATCGGTCGTAATTGACTTTCATAAATCATTGCATGGGTCTAATTTAGTAACATATACTGAACAAAAATATAAACGCAACACTTTTGTTTTTGTTGCGTTTATATTTTTGTTCAGTATAGATGAGGAGACCCAGTGGCAGTTCACTTGATTGTAAACATGACATCTCATCATTCAGATTCTGTGGTATAGAAAAGGTGAACCCACCATATAGAGGTGGCGATGTAGAGAAGATCTTAAATCAGAGAGAAGTATATTGGATATACACATTGCAAACCCTATCACCGAACGGACTGAATGATGAGATACCATGGCATGTGATGCTGTAGCAAGAATGCAGTCTCCTCATCTATGTTACTAAATTAGACCCATGCAATGATTTGAGTCAATTACGACCGATGTCCCATTACAATGGTGTTTAATCCCTGTATACATACTGTACATTTTTTGTATATAAAATGTGGTTATTGGGGTGGAGCTTTATCTATTTAAGACGTCTGAATGACAAGCTGCATTCACTAGTCTGATGTTGGACCGAAACGTTACGACAATAAAGGTGTTGCATTGCAAGTAGCAGTGTGTAGGAGTTCATTCTATTGGAAAGTTTACTGAGTTTCTCCAACGCACCTGCACTAACCTTTTTTTTTGGGGATGTGCGAGTTTTCCCACTTGGTTAACTTGAGCTTTGACTTAGTGATACATATAGCACTAGCTGGGGGCGAGACTGTTGTGACCACAGAAGCCAATTGAAAACCCATTGTATAATTTTAGAAATGTATGCTTACATATTGATAATACCTGTGTTCATACTGGATCAACTGAACAGTATATCACAATACAGTCCATTTGCACAACAGCACAGTTAACTGACTACAAGTATAAGAGTATATTAGCTGCTATGACAACTCTTATAAAAATGCATGGTACAACAACACATTACACTCCATGCAGAACTTGCTTCATTATGAGAAATCTAGCATTTGTCATGTACCAATAATTCAAAGCAAGGCATGTTCACACCTTGTGCGGCCTGTCCTCACTATATATCCACTAACCACTATATATTGTGTCCTATTGTGTTAAGGCGGAGTGCAAAGACCTTCACGCAACCCAACATGCATTTAAAACACAACTGAACATGAGTGCATACACACAGACGTGCACCCACAGAGTATCCATATTATACTAAGCCTTACAGTGCAATGAGGTATGTACAATATACAGCATGACATTTACATATGAAAGGGCACACCATCATGAAGACGCTCATTTGCACATTATAGTCTACATGGTGTTGATGATACTTTTTATACAATGTATCCTTCCTCTTGTGTGAATATGTATTTCCAAATTGGTGCTCATACGGAGTGAGTATGTCACATGAAACTGAATAAAGAATTGCACTTCACATTCATATGATAGTTCATGCATGCATAGATACCCAATTAGATTAGTATGCTACCAAATTTTACCTAACTCAGAGAGTTGAGAGGTCTTGAAATACAGGGCAACTACTCAGCCATGTGAGTCAACTCCAGGTGAAAAGAAAGACTAGCACAACTCGTATAGCCCCGTGTGAATCTATGCGGATATTGATTCAGGTCAGGTGCATTGTGTCAGAGGGCAGCATGCCACAGATTTGGTCACACAAGCTGCTTTTGTGAGAGGTGTTGAGGCATGAAGCACCATCGATCCGTATGTTGCTGATTTTGCGTGATACCTCGTACTTTTGAAGTGGTTTCAGCTGTATTAGATGGTTAGAGTTTTAGCCTTTTTTAACCCTCATTTAACCAGCAAGTTGACCCTTCTAACAAGGCAAATGTCTGTTTTTGCAGCTACACAGCTGCACCCTAGGGAGAAGTTGCATGGGGAGGGATGGGCTAGAATACAGTAAAATACAGTACACCATGTCCCAGAGTCATAAAACTCAGCGGTAGCAGCTCTGCACGGCGTGGTATTTTGAGCTCATTCATAAAAATTCTGTAGCGTTGTCTACCAGAGTGGTGTCACGTTTACATGGCGTTACTGTCAGCGGGTGGAAGCCAATGACAATCAACTAGTTAATGAACTATTACATATTTAATGTCCACACGTGTCAATGTATCCACACTACTTGACGTATCAGAACAGCAAAATCAGTGCCTTTCAAACCGTATTTTCAGAGAAACGTGGCTGGCACAGAAAATCACAAAACTATTTAGAATGTTCCGCCTGCGAGTGCAACAGCTGCCCACTTATAAACAGCAGTGTCATTATGCATAATGCCTTGATTTCCAGTTGGAACTGTGATAATATTGTGATAATAGCAGGGCAATTAGTGTGATTATAAATCCACATAGAAAATCCAGTGAGGAAGTACATATGTGCTGTTTTCTTTAAAGCATAAGCATGTATCTGTTCAGCACAATGTCATCTCTAACGGATAGATCTATATGTGTAGCCCACCATTCAAAACTGCCAGCAGGAAAGACTGACCTGCCCCAATATTCTCAAGGAGTGTTTTCCGTGGCAATGGGATTATGACAGTATTCCTCTATGCAAAACCATCAAGAACGGCAAATTGAAAATATTAATTCAGAATTGTTCCATAAGCTGTTTTCATATGTTTTTGGTCAGAATAATGCTTAATGACACAGTGAAATATGATTGTGAAATATTCTTAAAACCTATTGCCATATAGTGTTTGAATTCAACATTTAACTTACCGCCTGGTGAGAGTAGGCAGTAACTTTTGCACAGCGGTGTGACTTTATGAATCGCTTAAGGGACATGCAAATGATCTGCAGAGGGTGTTAGCGCTAAAAGAGCACAAGTGGTAAATTGAGGCGGTAATCTGCATTTATGAATAGGGTGAATGCCTACTGCCACGGTATCAGCCACTACCGCCACGGTAACCCTGGCAGTACACCCTCATGTTTTTTTATTGAAGGGTGGAGTAGCCATAGGAATTTGGGGATTTTGCTGACGTTATCGGACAGCAAACATACTATGCATAGCAGACAAAATGACATGTTGGTAGAACAGTGACAGTGGCAGAGCAGACCGACTCAGCTACTACATTAGTCAACAAAAGGGGCGAATCCAAGGCACTCTTCATATGATTAAAAAGCTTAAATCAAAGGCTAGTTCATAGTCGAACAGATAAAATACAAGCCAACATGTTTCGGCCACACACGGCCTTCATCAGGGCATAGCAATGAAAGCAGTTCACCTCACATACCAATATATAACATAGGTTGACATTAGTCTAATGACAGTCAGCTGGTGAGGTAGCAAGGCAATTACCAGGTAAGGCCATCAATATAGACCTATCACCACCTGGGGTCAGTGTATACATCTATCTATTAACACATATACATGTCATGTCAACACATACACACACAATATATAAATCAGATAAGTCTATAAAAAAGAAACCATGTCAATAGAGTCATTCAGACCAGGAAACACCATAGCCTGGAGCTTATGGATCCAGCGGCTCTCTTTTTAGTGCCTTGGATTCGCCCCTTTTTTTGACTATTTTTGCTTTTCCCCTATTTTTTGGACCAAAGAGCACCTTCTTACAGTAGTGTTTTACCCGTCTTAGAACGCCGCAGCCCTCCTATTAGTATCCTTTTCAGCTACTACATTGTTGGCAAACTAAAGGGACTGGATTTGTACAGTTGATTTTCGCTCACCTTTATATGAGAGTGTGCCTACCATGATTCAGTATATGACAGTTTCAATTGAAACTGACACTAAATTTGTGTCAGTGCCATTGAAATGATACCATACCAATAGTACCACGGAAAATGGAAAATAACTGTGGTTCATTTTTTGGGAGGTTGAAAGGACTTACATCATTCTCAGAACTTGACACTTTTGCTTATCCTGTGCTTCAAGCATCAATGAATGTCTTTTCCTTAATTGTCTTGGCCAATTAGTATTATGGATCATGTCTTTAAGTGTTTTTGCCCAGTAATCAAAATCAAAAACATAATGAGGCTTAGACAGTTTTTTGTAACAGAGTTATGATACAGTGGCATTAAGACAGAGGGGGAGAGAGAGCGAGAGCGAGACGTTTACTTTACAGCAGTGCTTATTAGACTTATTTCAATAGTACTTAAATATATAAAGCAAAGTTGTTGCAAGATCTTTTGATAAATGTTCAGAATGCTAAATCCAATTTCCCAAGTATTTACCACTGTAAACTCTACATAAAATTACAATGTAACTAGTTAATAGATCCATGCATGTTTAAACAATTTCATCAATGTCTTACTACATGCTTACAATCAATTTTCCCTCTCACTAGTACAATTAATTTGTGTTCCCACATGGTACATCCTGGATAGCTTCTTATAGAGTCAAACAGCCAGTCACTCAGGTAGACAAACCAGTCAGGGAGCCACTCAGGTATAAAACAGTGCATAGTAAAGTATTTCATTGCTGACAGTCTGACAATAATTCTCAAGTCCCCAAACTGGCTTCTATATCTTCTTCAAAGCAGGCAGGCAGAGACAACCACCTTCTTTTTTTATGGGCCCTAAATTTGTGCTGCCGCAGATCAAGTGCAGTGACCTTGTGCCAGTCAAGTGGCAATTTTGTTGGACGCAGCCTTTACAGTTTCTAAGCTTGAAGATTACTGAACGACAGAGGCGTGTTTATCAACAGGCGATGGTAAAAGGTTGACATACCTGGTGTGGCTGAACGCCTGTGATCTATTACATGGGAGAGAAAAATCTGTAGTGTTAGTAGTCTGTTTCCTCATGTCAAAATGGTGGAACTTGTAGCTGTTCTGGATGTCAAAGAAATTGCAGACACATACGCAGGTTGTGCGGAGGATGAAACCAAAATAGCTAGTACAGAATATTGTGTTGTCTTCTGGGCCCCAGAGACCTTTGTTGGTTCAGAGAAATAGAGAAGCCTTCTTCAAACAAATTTGTTCCGACAGCGACTCATTAGTATAGGTGTTAATGAGGTCCACACCATGATTCAGTGGTGAGATTGTTTCTATCTACATGAAAGCCATTCATAACTAACGTGATTGTTCTTACAACATTAATTAAGCAAGTGAGCACCAGGGCAAAACTCTACCCAAGTGAAATTTGATTGGTTTTAATAATGGAAATAGGCCACGGTGTTGCCGACCTTTTATAACCCACTGTTTTGTTAAAACTTTTCCAGACCCTTTGGCGTGAGCCAGAGTTGAGGTGATGATCATGCCGATCATCACCTACAGTTTGAAATCTGCGATGGATTATTGTGATTGTTTTAAAGCCACGCAGTCTTCGGGTTAGGAATTGCTAAGATTTTATCAAGCTTGATTACTTAATGATTCCTTCTTAAAGCGTAACGCCACACTAAAACACTTATTTTGAGTTGTAAACTGGTGTTTAGTACTATTTAGTTGTGAAATACAGCGATGACGTCACTGTCAACACTGTCAACATTTGAGCACAGATGTGCAGGTGCAGTATTTATTTTTCTAAACCTGGCTCAGTTCACTCTCCAGTGGTTAGAAAGAGCAGACGGTGTTCAGTTGGAGATGCAGCCGTGTTCAAGGACAACTGTCCTGAGATAACGTCGTTTGGTAAATAAATGTTATCACCCCCAGAATGAAAGTAGATTTGAGAATGCAAACACTCCTCTCCCCTGCTCTTCACAAAATCACGCAGTGGGTGGAGAGAAGCTCAAATTGTGTGCAAAATTACTCCAACAATCCGGTTCCTTTCATATACATACAATATGTAACAACTGCTGCGCTTTTTACCACCAAAAAGAGACTTAGTCTTTAACTGAATTGATTTAACAGAAATTAAAATGAACTGTTCATGAACTGTTCATACCATGCTGTTTTATCATTGTTACTCACAATACCCTTGACTTCAGCTGTATACACACATTACAGAATTGTGCACTGTGTGTGTGAGTCACTGTGAGATTGTGACGTATCGTGATGCGCTGGAGAGGGGGAAGCGAAGTGCTTTCAGTTCAGCTCTCTGCGTCAAATGGAGCAGTTTGCTTGTAGCTGAAGTGTGTAGCAGCAGAGCGACAAAGAAGACAAATTAGAATCATTATGGAAATGTAGCCACACTTTTGATTTCTTTTTACTAGTGTTTCCATAATTGTTATGTTGCCATGTGCTTCAGCTACAAGGAAATTGCTTCCATGCCATGGAAAACTAACCTGAAGACGCTGTGCTTCCCCCAAGACCACTAAGCCTTGCAGTCATTCTCACACTGCAGACAAGGGAAGGATGGAGAGTGGAACAATTTGATAGTGAATTAAAAATGTATTCAATTGAAAAAAAAGAGAGGAGAAAAAAAACTGAATCAGTGAAGCAGATGTGTTTCGATCCGGACGGTTCTGGAAACATAGAAAACGGTTCCTCAATGGGTCTCTTTGGGTCTCAGTTCCCAAAGCTATTCAGTCATCCAAGTCCCTTCCTGAGCGTTGTTTCTTCCTTTAGCTCATCCTGACAAACAGCTTTTGCCACCCCAGCTCCTGGCACTGACAGTGCTAAAACAAAGTGTGGAGAGGGGTCTGGACACGTGGGAACACACTAACATTCCAACAACACCCACTATGTGTTTGCAACACTAAGCAGCCAATCGTTGACCCTCCAGCCACCTGTTCTAAATTTGCAGAGTTATTTCAACAACCATTTCAGCACATGGTGACAGGGCAGTGAAAAGGCAATTGAAGTTGTCTTGTTTTGTAAATCAAGCCCATTAAGTGTTAACCCACTGCACCTGTGTGCCGGCTGTAAATTAATCCTGGCGTTGCTGACTGGACTCTGCAGCCAAACAACTCTAATCTAGGTTAATGTGGTGCAGCGTGTTTGGCTATCTTTTTGTGCAAACTCTGTGCGTATCTGTGCCTGTTTATGTTCTTTCCACCTTGGTTTCTGTGTGTACACAAGTGTGTGTGCGTATACGAATGTGTGTGTGTAAACCTTCCTGTGTTGAAGCTTATGACTCATTGGTTGGCACCGTGCAAAGTGCTTCAAAGAGGGCAACAGACAAACAGGAAACATTTGGAGAGACAGGTAGGGGAGAGGATAAAGATGGGTTATGAACTGTGTTTTCAGATGATCTGGTACTGGGATGAGTCAACCTGCCTATGCTTTCAGCAGGACTCTGGCTCTGCCTCTGTTCAAGCTAAATATAGGGCTGTAAGCTGCTCTGTGCTAGCTAGGCTCATTTAGCCTCACTGATATGTGCAATTTGGAAACAGATACACACACACACACACACACACACACACACACACACACACACGCACACGCACACGCACACACACCATACATAGAGCCCCCCCAGGCATTATTTGCAACAGTTACAGAATATATATGACTGTTTATCTAAAAATTGACTTACAATTCTGGTTGTTTTCACTGGAAACAGCAGCACTGAGAGTTGTGCATACTTTTTAGTGCTTAGCACACCAGAAAGTGAAGCTAAAAGGCAAAATTATGCTGTGCATCAGATGGGACCTTTGAGAGTGCAAGACTGTGTGTGTTAGAGGTTTGTTCTCTTTTTAATCATCCAAGCTGTAAAACCAAAGAGTTCCAGAAGTCCTTCGAAACAGGATTTAAATGGTTACTCAAAAGCAACAGTCCAGCCGAACATCAGAATGACGACGGTAACACGACAGGGGATGTTGCAGTCATGATTATTATACAAAAACAGAGAAAACATAGAGCAGCAATGCAGTGTTTCAAGACGCACACACACACACACACACACACACACACACACACACACACACACACACACACACACACACACACACACACACACACACACACACACACACACACACACACACACACACACGCTGCATTTCTAACATCCCCTCCAGATAAGTGTGTGTCTTTTTTTCCCTGCCACTATAGAGTCTTTATTTTGATTATTATTAAAATGAATTATTCTGCATTTCATTAGTTTGGCATGAGGCAAGAGTTTTCTACATTACTTTTATACCAGCCCGCCTACTCACACAGCAGGTCTCCGTGCTTTTTCTGAAGGAGATGGTTGGTTGTTGCCAAACAAAGACTTAAAACAACTTTTAGCAGGCTAGTGTTACTTCCTTGCAAACTAGAAGCATATGGTGATTAACCTCACATGGCCTTGCAATTCCACAACGTTTAACTTTTTACTAACACACTTTTTTATAGTGTCGTAAACATATTTTTTTAATAAATCAAGTCTGTTCTTTATTGAGCAGTATGTAATTAATTATAAGAAGTAATAGTAGTAGACAGCCAGAGGCCTGATAAATATAAAAATAAACTGTTCATACGGTCTATATCTCATCACCACAAATGCAACATGGGACTGTACATAGTTTGTAATTTCAAGATTCTGATTATAAAGTGAATTATAATCAGAATCATGTGCTACAATTGGCTCCATAGTTTTAGAATGGATAAAAATGATATGTCTGCATCATGGTAATCTTCAGTATGTGTATGAATTTTGATAACACAGCCATGGAAATGAGCAAGTGTGTCACTTAAGGACAGTGTATGAGACTCAAAGGTTGGAATGCTGATCATGGCTCTCCCTGTACAGACTGAATAACACATCAGCATTCTCCTCTCTGTGCCAGTGGTTATTTCCGTAACAGCGCTATCAAACATTCTTCCTCAGCCATTTTTTTTTTAAGACTTATTTGTTTGGCATTTCTGCTTTATTAGACAGTCACAGTAGAGAGAGACAGGAAAGACAGGGTAGAGAGAGGGGATGACATGCAGCGAAGGGCACAGGCCGGATTCAAACCCATGCCGCTGCAATTAGGACTTAGCCTTCATGGTACACGCTCTACCGGTTGAGCCACCGGGGCGCCACACCCCAGGCATATTAGGCAAGACACTGAAATGAATATCCATTATTGTTGATTTCAGCTGAATCCATTCTAAAACTATGATTACTTTACACTTGTCGTGTCAGATTTGGGATTTTGATCACACTGCTATTGGATCTTCAAAAGCAGATATGGAGGTCGTCGGGTTGCATTGTGATGAGAAATCCACGTAGTCTGGAGGAAATCCAGTCACAACACGCATACAAGCTATGTAACGAGGTGGAGAGGGAGAAACAGCCATATGACACAAATAGCAGCTACATTCAGACCAAGTGGACATTGTGTCATGTAGTCACCTGCTAGCATCCACTCTGTAGAATCACACCTCAAAAATCATATAAAAATGACAAGTGTAACGGTGGCCTATGTTTGGCTATTTACTCAGGAGAGTGACAAAAGTGTTGACTGTACTGCTGTTGTGACTTCCTCTTTCCTAGCGTGATATGGGAGATTTAACACTGCTGATACCAAACACTGGGATTAACCACATGTCATACCGTGTGTGTGTGTGTGGATGTGGGTGTGGGTGTGTCTGCGTGTGTGTACGCGGATGTGTCCGGGCGTGTGTACAGAATATATTCACCTCACACACCATCTGTGTTTGGGGAATTTTAATCTGGGCAAATCTTCCTAATCCACACATTTTCTCTTTCCATGTGGTGATTAAGAGACAGACAGGAAAAGAGGAGAGAGATTTTGAGTGAATTTCAGAGAGAGTATTAGAGATACAGAGAGGCAGAGAGTTAGGCCTTTTACACCCGTAAGTATTTTGGAGTATTTTATCTCGGAAAGGTTTTAGTTCGGTGTTTTGTGTGTAAACCATGGCACGCTCCTCAGCAGTCGGAGAACTCAGCAGCAGTGGCGGGTTATGGCGGTGACTCTGTGATTCTCTTTGATGTCGTAATTTGGTGTTTTGAAGCAAAACAAAAACAACATAAATCCAAGCCGTTGTGCTTGTTTACTCATCTTATTGCGCAAAGTCTTATTTAATCTGATCACATATTATGCGTTTCCTCTGCGTTTCATGTTCACTCACATCCTTTTCAATCGCAAGAGGTTTTAGTGCATTTCGAAAGTGAATGCCGTTAGATTGGCGTCTATTGAAACGGTGAATGAATTTTCTTCCGCAACATATAATTGGGAGATACGCTGTGTTTTCTGTGTTATATATATTATATACATGTAATTATGTCTTATCAGGAGAGATTTTTGATTGGGCTTTCAGAAACATAATTGGTTGATAAGTGTTGAGCCATCTCATAGTGATAAGCTCCATTCAGAACTAATGAGACACATTGATTTCACCAGCAGCTCTGAGCAAAAAGATGCAGCAATGTTTACTCGATCAATCATACTCTTGGGTTGGTGGCAGTGGTGAGATTGTTCTTGCTTCTTGTGCCTTTGTCACAAAGTTGTCTACCTGATCCATTGTGGGTCTGCAATGCTAGAAGAAATACGCAAGTTGTTGATTTCTGTAAAGATAATAATACCCTGTAGTATTAGTATCTGGTAAAAGTTGTTTTTCTATTTTAGTAAGGGTACTGTAAATATAACACAATAGACACATAATGAGGTTCTCGTATTTCAAAGATTCTGAGTGTTCAGTCCTTGAGTCCATAACCTTTAAATGCAATGCTAAATGGGTTCATGGTTAACATGGTTAATGGATTCACTGCTTAACTGGTTGTGATTGCTTCCTTGTATAGCAGTCTGGCTCCCTAAAATGCCGTTTAACTGCATTTATCAGGTAAATTTAGTGGGGTAAAATGGACGCTAATATATTTGCTTGGAAATGTGGTGATGATATTAAGTCTCCTAAAACATTGAAATGAAATGTAAATACTCAAATTAAGTACAAGCACCTCAAAAAATGCACTTAAATACATTACTTGAGTGAATGAACTTAGTTACTCTACCCCTGCTGATACGAATTAGCGTGATCAACCCCATTCTACACTACATTTGCAGTGTTTATATCGCCTGGTTAAATGCTCTATCACAAGAGAAACTCGGTTTTAAAGTGCTATTTTTCTTTTTGTCTGATCCCCACTGTATTGATCCCCTTGTTTCTCAGAAATAAATACTAGTAATCCGAACACCTGGCAATTGTGCTCACAAATCTAGCAACCGCCTCACCAAAGCTGCATTGAAATGAAATGTAACATTGAAATGAAATGTAAATACTCAAATTAAGTACAAGCACCTCAAAAAATGCACTTAAATACATTACTTGAGTGAATGAACTTAGTTACTCTACCCCTGCTGATACGAATTAGCGTGATCAACCCCATTCTACACTACATTTGCAGTGTTTATATCGCCTGGTTAAATGCTCTATCACAAGAGAAACTCGGTTTTAAAGTGCTATTTTTCTTTTTGTCTGATCCCCACTGTATTGATCCCCTTGTTTCTCAGAAATAAATACTAGTAATCCGAACACCTGGCAATTGTGCTCACAAATCTAGCAACCGCCTCACCAAAGCTGCATTTGGCGTGTAGACTCCAAAATCCAATGAGAATTAGAAGCTGCTTTGTTCTTGCTCAGTTTCCAATCTGAAACATGTTCAGTTATTATGAAGGTTTGGAGAGAGAGAGAGAGAGAGGGAGAGGGAGAGGGAGAGGGAGAGGGAGAGGGAGAGGGAGAGAGAGAGAGAGAGTCAGAGAGAGAGAGACTACTCATTCATTTTAATTTGTCTGCTTATTGGCTGCAAGACACTGCTAAATAGACTGTAGTATATTATGTATGGTATTGAAAGGAGTGTAAATTTTACTTAAAGGAATATGAGTGACATTTATGGGGATGAATTCACACGTGTGTGTGTGTGTATGTGTGTGTGTGTGTGTGCGTGTGCGTGTGCGTGTGCGTGTGTGTGTGTGAATGCACGTGCAGGTGATGTTCGTGGGCCTTGCCACCCTTGTTTTTCCCACAGTACCTTCATACCACCGCATTTTCAGGCTCTCTCTCACTCTCAAAAACACACACACACACAGACAGAGACACACCTCCCTTAACCCAGTCAGTGTTTCCTCCCTATCTGTGAGAGCAGCCTGTGTCTCTTCACTTTATCAATGTAAAGCAGTAAATGCGGATCACCTGCAATTACTTGGCCTCAAAAGTCTAGCACTAGCCACTCCTTTTCTTTAGAGTCAAGTGGTGTGTGGGTGTGTGTGTGTATGTGTGTAAGGATATGAGGTGTCTCAACAGTGTATCAACAGCCATTTTCCACCGCAGAGCCAAGAGGGGCTTTTTAAAGCGAGAGCTAGCTCAAATTGTTTATCACCAGGTTTTTTCCAGGCTTTTTCACAAGCTTAGGTGCTGACATCGCTCTGGGCACGGTGCTTTAGATACACAAATAGCACATAGCATCCTTTGGGAGCAGACATAAGGCTATTAGAGCCGATTTAGAATCCCTACGCAAAGGATAGGCAAGTTACTCAGAAGCGGAACACAAGGGGATTTGGATATTGCCGGTTGTCCTTGACGTGGTCAGATAAAACCCCAAGGTGGTCCAGCTTTGAGTCAAATAGACAGGAAAAACTCTGATCCCACAACTTAGAAAGTACTATTGATGAATCAGGCACAATCATACTGCTGCCAGATCATCTTTGGTTTCTATAATATGCTAAACAAGTTACATAAATGTTATTTTTGGGGGAAAATGTGGTCTTGTATACATTGGGTTGTTTGGGAGAGATATGAGGAAGTGGGGAAAAAAAAGAAAGAAAAAAAAACTTTCAAGATTAATCCTATTCTGTCTCACATCTTGGCTCTTCTCCTCTAGGCAGAAGGTTAAGATTTAAGGAAATGAAAAATTTTGATTAAACTTTATTTCTTTTCCCAATCTTTCCTCTTCACTCGTTCACTACCTCTAGCAAGATTTTGCAGACTCAGGCACAGACAGATACATAAATCATCTCAGGGGGCTTGTTGCCCAGAGAAACAGACTGGGATCATAGGAAGGATTATATACAACTCTGTGGTTTAGCCCTGGGCCCTCTGATAGGCTGGTGCCATAGCAACAAGAAGTTAGTGTTAGTAAGTAGTCTTGGGCTCTGTCTCATTCAGAGGGTGGCTTCCTACTTCCTTGATACCTAACTAGGAGCTTTCCTAGTTTCCTACTTTCCTAGTTTCCCTTGTTTGACTATAGGTAGAAAAGAAATAAATCGTTTGAGACAGACAGCCTTCCTAGACAGCGTCATGTGACTGCAGTTAACGCTGCACTCCGGCAACAGCCAGTATGATCAAACTTTCAAAATAGATTACAAGAAAATATGCTGTCTAGCTTTGTGTATTTTTTGGCTATAAAAAATAGGCTATGCCATCTTTACAGTGGCTACTGAGAAACCAGTATTTTGTTATGTTATTGCTGTAGTAACGACCAGTAAAAGTAATTTCAGCTGAATTCCAGAAACAATTGACTGTACAACAATGAAGTAATATGATTCCCTTTACGGTCACGTTCTTTTTGGAAAACGTTTTTGTTGAAGCAGGGACTTACGTCCGCCATTAATTTTAGCGGATGTTAGGGAAGTTTTTTCTTCCTCACTGACGTTACAAGGTGAGGAGCCACTGTTTCCTTCAAAATCACCCAAAACAAGGCAGCCTGTTAAAAGGATGCTTCCTATCTGTCCTACCTGAATGAGACAGTACTACGACTTTGCCTAAATGTCCTGCCTAGAAATGCTACCTAGCTAGGAAGCCTCCTTGGGTTTGAGAAAGAGCCTTGATGAGAGCAGTATGAGGACTTTACTTTGATTGGTTGGGTAGGCTGGCATCAGAGTAAGGCCTGCATGGGATTACGTGGGAGTCCTTGCCCCCTCAGACAACAGTTCTCAAACTGTATGCAAGCTGAGGAGCTGTGGAGAAAACTTGGCAGGGAACAGCAGCATCTGGGGAAATATGATGTGATGAGAATACTATTTAAGAAGAATTAGATAAAAAGGAAAACTCACAAACTGATGAATTGGTGTGGGAGGGTGATCTCTGGAAGCCACAATGAGGGGGTAGTAGTCGGTTTGGTAGAACACAGTTTAGAGTCATTTTTTTAAAAGTCATTTTCGTCAATTACATATTTCCAAACATATTTTGGAGGCGAGAAAAAGTTGTGTTGACATTACAATCAATACAAATCTTTACAAATCTGTCAGCTCTGAATAATATTGCCTGTTTGGAAACCCATCAGTTGTGATACAGTTCATGGAGTTTACATCTTTACTGAATGCTATCCAGTACAGTAAATAGGGAGATTAGTAAATGCATTATTATCTGAGAAAGTTAACTGGAGAATACAGCAGGATGTAGAAGAGGAGTGAGAATAATTAAAAAGAGGAGAAAGAAAGTGAGAGTAACTGTAAAGACTCCACACATGAAGCATTGACCTCTCTGTAAACAGAGAAGGCTAATGTGGGGCGCCCTGGTGACTCACCGAGTAGGGCGTGTACCATTTGGCTCAGGCCTTCCCGCAGCGACCACGGGTTCGAATCCGACCCGTGGTCCTTTGCTGCATGTCCTCCCCTCGCTCTCTCTCCCATACCTTCCTGTCTCTCTCTCACTATATCTCTCAAATAAAGCATAAAATGCCAAAAATAAATCTTTAAAAAAAAAAGAGATGGCTAATGTGCTAAAGCAAAGCTAACTTTTACACACACACACACAGGAGACATTTTAGTTTGTCTCAAAAGATTAGATCCGTAGGAGGAACTTCAATGATGTATTTACACACACTGCAGCTCTATTTATTTTTTTTTATATTCACTCAGAATCTTGTCACATTAAAAATGCCATGAAATATTCAATGACAGATCAGTAAAGCACATACGATTGTATCCCTGGAGCCACCTTTTATATGGCAGCTGCACTTGAGATATATATGGGTCTCTATCTTAGCCATATCATTACTGCCGAAACATAGTATCTCCAAAATGTCAGCTGTTAAGGAATTGAGTGGAAACTGGTAGATTACCGCAGGCATCTCCCATGCATTTTTGACATTTGGCTCGGTCCCAGGTTCATGAAACATTTCATACAAGTGGGAAATGTAGATAATAATTTGTTCTGGTATTGGATGACCTGTGTTGTGACGTTTCTCTCACTGGTAAACGGAGGCACTTTCTACCACTTACTTCCCCTGCCACACTGGAGATTATACTCAAGCATTAAGCTGAGCTGACATAACGGTTTGTTTTCTATATAGTAGCTACCAATGCAGACACACACACACGCCCATATGCTTCAAAATAACCCTGTGGTACTCCTGTTATCTCTGTCTCTAAATCTTTATGAGGTGTGTGTGTGTGTGTGTGTGTGTGTGTGTGTGTGTGTGTGTGTGTGTGTGTGGGTGGGTGTTAGAAGTGGGTGGGAGGGGGGCATAACAATCAGAAAACCAGAGTAACGAAAAATAACAAGCCAAACACAAAACAGAGTGAAAGAGAGGAAAAAGGGTGTTGGATAAGTCCATGCAAGAGCAATGAGATTGTGGTAGTTGATAGATTGAAGGAATACGGGAATACATCTAGTGTGGGGTGTGTGTGTGTGTGTGTGTGTGTGGGGGGGGGGGGGGCTTGGTTGGATCTGCTGCTGACTGTGCTATACTACCCGGGGTATTCAGTGGTCTGTCAAAGCTATGAACGATTACAGAGCGAGAGAGAATTTTTGATGTGTTCAGTGTATTAAGAAGGCAGTTATTGGCTATTGGAGGCAGCCTGTTGGTGACAAGAGTCAGCATCCTGCACACCAGAGCCGCTATCAATAACCGCTGAACACAGCTCCCTTCACCTTCCCACACTATCTTTTCCCTCTTTTACCACCTTTTGCCCTTTGTAGGTCTTCTCATCCTTTGGCCTCTTTTCCACCCTTTCCCTCCCCATCTTTATCCTCTTCGTTCTGTTCCTCCCCCCTGTTCACTCTCTCTGCACACACATACAGACACACACAACAATGGACAATGGAGGGTTGAATAATGAAAAGATATAACAATGAAGGATTGGAGAGGTTGAAGCAACATGATAGAAGGATGTTGAGACCAGGGAATAGATGGATGGAGGGATGGGTGGGAAAATGCAGGGATAGAAAAATCGTTAGACCATTAATCCTTCACTCCTATAGTTCATCCTTAGGCTCATTCTGGAAAAGATGGGTCGGAAGAGAGATGTAAAGCAAAAACTGGATAAAAGATGGATAGATGGATAGGTAGATGAATAGATTGGTGCACAGATTGATGATGGATGGATTGGATATCTAGGAACTCTCAAGGAGCTCCGCACACCTTATAGAGGAAAAGGGATAAATGGATGGAGGGATGGCTGGATGAGTGATGGAGGAAAAGAGGGATGAAGGGAGAGATCGATGGATATACAGTGTACAGATATGGATGGCAGGAAAGGAAAAAAAAAGGAAAGCTGCTCAAGCAAGTAGGGTTTTCGAAGAAAGTCATCTCCATATAAGATCCCTTTTTACTGTGTGTAATAGGGATACAGAGATGAGTAACAGTGAGAATTTCTCACTGTGATCTGCTGAAAAGTCTCCAGAAAGTCAGATTTCCAATGCTTCTGTTTTGAAACAATGCAGCATAAACCCCACAAAACTTCCTAACAGTATGCAAAACACTGGTACACAATACCACTGTATCAGCCATAGAAGAATGTTTGTGTATTGGAGACATGATCAATTCTGGTTAATTACAGTGAGACCATCGGTGTCTCAACAGTTGCAGTTGTTTCCTATATGGTGCCTTTCTCTGCAGTATCTCCATAGAAACAGCCAAGAATCCTCTCTATCCATTTCTAAAAAATGCTGAATCTGGCCACTTATTGCCAAGTTTTCATCACCTTTAACGACCATGTTGCTGTGTTTCATTGGCAGCATCTGAACAGTAAAACCTGAAAGGGTGTGTTTCTCTCTACCTTCTTCTAGCCGCTTCTTCTTTTCCTCTTTTTCCCCATCTTCTTAATTTCTTCTCTACGTTAGAGAGTGACTGACCCATAGACACCTACAAGCACTCTTTGGTCCATTCTGCTCCATTTGACGCAATCATCATTAGCCTTTCTTTACTTATCGCGCACAATTATATAAATCGACTCCCTCTCTTCCACACATTTGCCCATTCTACTGCGACTGAGTGAGTAAAATTGCTACGGGAGCAAAGACACATGTTTCAGTTCTCCTGTATATAGAAGCTCACACCAGCTTAGCCTTTATTTTGACTGTCATCATGATGCAATACAGCATTAAGATTAAGATGATGCATTAAGATGATGGGAATATTCTATTTCCTTGTATCATTCACTCCAAACATGATTTCTGACTTTTTGATTTAGTTTTTTGTTGTTGTATATGATTCCCATATGTGGCCAAATATTTATGAATTTACTATGTTAATTTTGTCATGAGTCAATAATTATTCTATTGAGCTAATTAACTAATGAATATTCTACCAGGGAAAACAAATATCTTTGGGTTGATCTTTGCTTTTTATTATTTGAAGAATTTCAAGGGCAGTGAATATTGGAAGTTCAATGCCAATGAAGTGAGATCAAAGTACAGTAAGTGATTAAAGCAGATGAGTCTGTCATGCAAATGCGACATATTGCCAGAGGCTGGAATGTATGACCAATTAAAAGCGCGCTCCTTGTGGCAGAGGCCTCCCCTCCGGTCTCAACCTGAGCCTCAATCACCTGTTACCATGGCAATCTGCAGAAAGAGAGAGGGAGAGAGAGAGAGAGAGAGAAAGCGAGATACACAGAGAGAAACTGACAGACAGAGATGGGATAAATAGAGAGACAAACGGGGGAGAGAAAGAGAAAAAAGGGAGAGGGTGGGGGGCGGATGTAGCAGGGAGACGGTGATGGACAGAGACTGAAAAACAAAGAGTGAGAGAACGCCGCTGAGTGAGTGAGTGTTTAGAGAGTGCAGTGCGCTCATCAGGGATTCAGGCCCGCGCCTCACACAGTGATAAGGTTTAGATTGTAATATTCGATCTGTCAGATACACTCCATACCACACTCTTTATGCCCTCTCGCATTATAAGCACATCGGCTCCCCATTTTAGAATAGAATATGGGCTCATCTGTAAGCTGAATTGTCTGTGTCTAAAGCACAATGGAGCGACTCTGTCGATATTCCATTATGCTGTATAATGTTAGGGCTCCAGAGGACTGAGGGAGAGTGAGAGCGGGAGAGGTAGAGAGAGTGAGAGAGAAATAAGAGAAAGAACAAGAAGAACTCATGTAATCCTTATGGTATTCTGCTCACAGAGCTGTGTTACACAGTACAATATCAGCAAATGGGATTTGATAGGCATATTACGGATGATTTGTCTTGCTAATAGTCACACTAGAAAACAACGATCCCTGATTGTTTCACATCTTACATCTGCGTAACTGTGTTTGGGAATATCAATCTCACGCCTCTCACCGTCCTCCTCTCTTTCTTTCAGATCATCCCCTTGTTTCTGTCTTCCTATTTTCTATTCTCTTCTGTCCCTTTGCTCTCACACAGTAGGCCTATACAGAACATGGCTTTATGTGGAATGGTTTGAGGAAATCATGCTGCTTGGCTTTCTCATATTGTGGCTCACTTTAAATACCATGTCTCCCCCCTCTTCCTCCTCCTCCTCCCCCGAGACACACACACACACACACACACACACACACACACACACACACACACACTCATGCTTTATCTCTCTCTTTCTCTTCCCTCTGTTTCCTTTGCTGAATTTTCTCCCTTTCATCATCTATCTTTGAATAAGCTAGTCGCACAAGTGATTGTCATGCGCTAAAAACCTCCATTTGATTTCCTTGAGTGATAAAGGGGATAATAAACCCTAAGGGAAATGTGTGTGTGTGTGTGTGTGTGTGTGTGTGTGTGTGTGTGTGTGTGTAGCCTTGCATCTGTGTATTGGTCAAGGATTTGCTGCGGTGGCTTTTGTTGGAGGCAGGGGTAAGCAAAAGAGTGGTGGGTTAGAAGAAGGAAGAGAGAGAGGGAGAGAGACAGACACAGAGGGAGAGAGAGAAAGAGAGAGAGGGAGAGAGACATACAGAGAGATAGAGAGGGAGAGAGACAGAGAGAGGAAGGCAGACAGTGTATGCAGAAGTTAATCATTCATTGATATTTTGTGACAGCCATCATTGCTCTCCTGCCATACATGCACAAACACACACACACACACACACACACACACACACAACAAAGCCAAAGCCAAATGATAACATTCTGTCTCCTTTTCCCTGTTTTGTGGCCCCCGTCTCCTCTCTTCCCCTCCCCTCCTCTCCCCTCTCCCTTGACACCAGAAGGTTGTTTATACATTTCTAGCATGGTAAGCAGTGGTCACATTAGCATGAAATTGACTTGTTTAAATAGTCATAAAGCATTCATGGTTGCAGTGATGCCACTGTTCCCTCACACATACCTTCCCCCAATTCATTAAAAGATATATCATCATTTATGCTGTGTGTGTGTGTGTGTGTGTGTGTGTGTGTGTGTGTGTGTGTGTGTGTGTGTGAATGTGCATTGTTTCCTGTCTATGCACACAATGTGTGAGTGTGAGTGTAGGAGAAGGAGAAAGCCAATCAGGGTGGTAGATGTATAAACTCAGAGCAATACGCAATGTTGACACACACACACACACACACACACACACACACACACACACACACACACACACACACACACACACACACACACTAGATGTATTGCCGTATTTCCTTCAAGCTATCAACTAGCTAAAAGCACTGGGAAAGGGTCTGAGGTGATGTAAAACAGTAAGGGAATCCAGGGAATGAGCAGAAACTCCAATTACGCTGGAATTGTCCTTTAACTGATTGTTGTCATATCCCACAAATCACCCCCTCCTCTTCTGCTACCTCAGTCTGTTACTCACTCCATGAACATTTACATCAACCTGCCCTTTTTAATTAGCTTTGTTTAACTTTTTTACTCTACTCACTGCTTGTGGGAGAAGGGATTATTTTCTGTGTGACCTCCCAGCGGAGCAGAGCGGAGAGGGATGGAAGGGGAGAGAGAGAGATGGATCCGCAATAATAATCTGCAAGAGTAGACCCCAGAGAGGGAGAGACAGACAGAGAGAGAGAGAGGGAGAGAGAGAGAAATGGAGAGGAAAGATTGGGGGGATGATCCCTCGAGAATGAACTGCTAAAGGAGGCCAGAGAGAGGGAGAGAGGGAAAGAGAGAGAAAGAGAGAGAGATACAGGCCATCAAGCCGTTTCCTCTCACTTGTTCTTTGGAAAGGAAATTGACTTCTGTCTCAGTCAACCATTAATCTTGTTACAATGACTGACTCCTGCACTGGGACATAGGGACATACATATGCATACTTCGCACACATGCACGTGGGCAGACACACGCACGTGCACACACACATACACACACACACACACACACACACACACACACACACACACACACACACACACACACACACACACACACACTTACCCATAAACGCCACCGATTCAATAATGCAGTTCAGGCTACTTAAGATCTTGTGTGCCATTGCGCTGTCCTTTCTATTCTTTGCTGCCCTTCTCTCTGTCTCTCTCTGTTTCTCCTCCTTGTTTCTCTCTGTCTCTTTTTTTCCTTTGTTCTGCAGACAGCACAACTTCATGGACGCAGCCAGTCGGCTGAATTATGAATGAGGTGAATGGTCTGTTACAACTGGCTTTGTGTCAGAGGGTACTCACCACATATCTCTGTAGGAGGGCACACACACATACAGTACACACACGCACACAGAAACAGGCATGCCTACTTTTACCCATGTCTGCAAACACACACACACACACACACACACACGACACACACATGCGCACACAATCACACGTATACAACTATGCATTCACACTGCATTGTTCGAAACCCTCTAAGTGTGAATTATTCCGCCTTGTTGCCTGAATTCCTGAATGCACTTTTCTTTGCCCTGCAGGCCCTGTACTTCTGTTCTGTTAGTCACAGAGCACTGGTTCACAGCAGGAGCTTGGACTGAATGTTTTAGCCAGAACTCTGGTTTTATGTCTAATACAGTGTTTACCAAAAGATTTAACCCTTATTAAACTGAGCAGGCTGTTTAAAGGCCAATGTCCACCAGACGCGTTTTTGATCCGTTTTTTAGATGTGTGAGTCAGAGCCGATGCAGAGCCATGTTATTTAGTGTTGAGTGTCCACAGGTCGCGGTCACGGTGTGGGGGCCGAATAGGAGTCACGCGGCATTTTGTGCCGCCTGCATCTTTGAAGTGTGGAAATGCACTATTTTGACATGTGGGTGTATCTATACACAATAAAGACATAGAAAATCAATATATGATCTCTTTATTTATTGTGCCAAAATTTCTGTTTTCTGATTGGGCTGAATTTTTGCCAACCTTTCTTTCTCTGGGCTCAATTGCTTGTAGCCCAGTTTGTTATCTTGTCAGCTCTGTGCTTATTAATGAATATATAAAGCCCAGTTTGTTATCTTGTCAGCTCTGTGCCTATTAAGAAAGCTTTTTATTGTGCCAAAAGCTTGGTTTCCTGATTGAAACCACTGACTGAAATTACAAAATTTGAGGTGGGAGGCCAGTTAAAATATTTAATATAAACATACTTTCAGGTTGATGCATGACTCACACATAACTGATGTAAATATCAAAAAATTACATTCACAACTCCAATGTGACGACACCGCCGCAGAGCCAGAATACACACACGCCGGAGGCAGTGGACATTGGCCTTAACAATGATTTTCTTATTTTACAGCAATGGCCTGGAGGAGTAGTCACACACACTCACACACACACACACACACACACACACACACACAAACACAAACACACACACACACACACACACACACACACACACACACACACACACACACACACACACACACACACACAGGACCTACTCAGTACAACCATGGTCTTAAATTGTTGAGCAGCTCAATCGGAGCAATATGTGGATTAAGGACCTATACCTAAGGGTATGTCGGCAGCATTTTATGGAAGAAATGGGGTACTCTTCTTTTGAGCTAATTCTGCCATGATTGATTTTACTCAAATAAAATTGTGGAGGTCATGTTTTTTTGATTGTCTTTTCTCGTTTTACCTCTCTATCCTTGACCCCCAAATCAAAAGCGCTGAAAAAAGTGATTGAGGACAGTGATTGAGTTGAGCCGCTATGGTTCAGTTTTTTTTTTCTTTAATTTCTCTGTCTTTTCAAGTTCCACTTGAAAAGATCACAGCCCACACTGTGAAATGCAGGGCACAACTTGCTCTGAAAAAGAAGAAAAAGCTGTGTGATGATAAAAAAAAAGTGAAGAGGAAAGAGAGAGATGAAGGCTCTGTTGTAATGATTGCTGTGTGACAGAGGATTCAAGCAGGCCACACTGTTGACATGGGGGGGGGGAGAGAGAGAGAGAGAGAGAGAGTGGGAGGGAGAGAGAGAGAGAAAGAGGAAGGAGGACTGTCAAGCCTGCTGTTAGTGTACTGTATGTGCCAGTGTGTCTGCTTGTATAGAGTAGAACTGAGGAGAGGAGGGGAAGGCAGGGGGCTGATATGGAAGGATGGAGTGAAAGTCTGTTTGTGAAGGTTACTGAAACATCACACTGGCACATTTAGCTACCTGTCTGTCCCCTTATCATGCACTGTTTGAAGTGTAATTCTGCTCTCTTGGAAGAAGGAGTGAAGAAAGGAGGGAGGGATAGAAGGAAGGGAAATCTGAAAGGGAGGCAGGAAACAGCTCAGCGTGGGGGGGGGGGGGGGGGGTATTACAAGGAGGTGCAGAAGAAGGCACAGTGAGTGGGAACTACCGGAAAAGTGGGGAGGCCAGCTGAGCATGAACGTGAACAAAAGGAGAGGAGAGCGAAGGAGCAAGGGAGGGAGGTAGGGAAAGTAGTGTCTCATGCTAAGCGCAGACAGAAGGTCAGCCGAACTCACCCCAGTGTGAACAGGCCACAAAGCAAAGGAGGACATAGAAAATTGCGGGTGAGGAGAGCTGGAGTGAAGGATGGAGAAGAAGGGAGAGGTGAGAGGCAGGGAGGGAATGCATGTTGAGTGGAAAGAAAGACAACCGGACTCACCACAGTGTTGGAAGAGTGAGAGGGAGGGAGGAGGGGGGGAGGACAGCGAAATGGCTCAGTGTGCAAGTGATGAGAGGAAGACGGGTTTCTGAGGATGAGAAAGGAAGGAAGGGAAGTCGGGTTGTAAGTCAGTCAGTGGAAATGCGGGAAGGATAGAAGGGCGGTGGGATGGCAGGAAGGAAGCAAGCGAGGGAGAAAGAGAACGGGTGAATTGAGGAAACAAGGAGGGTGGCAGATCAACCACAGTGTGATTGTGTTTGATGGAGAGATCAAGACAGTGTGAGGACAGAAGAGAAGGGAATCCCATTCCATTCATGCTGAGATGTGAGTGAATGACTTGAATCCACACTGTGGTAAAAGACAATAGGGATGGAGGCTACTCTGTGTGAATGAGACAAATAGATGGAGCGCCGAGGTTGGAGAGAGAGAGAGAGAGAAAGAGAGCGAGACACAGAGAGAGAGAGGCGTACAAAAAATACATGGGGAAAAAGATGGAAAGACACGATCAAAGATGGCGGATGCAAGGGGAGGGGGAGGTAGAGGAAACTTCTGCCTCTCTGTGAGAAGCAGATTGGTAAAGGGGGTGGGAGAGAGGGAGAGTCAGAGAGAGAGAGTACAGAGGAGAAGAAAATAGACGGAGGAACATACTGGAGACAGACAGGAAGTGTTTCGGTTGTACGGCGAGAGAGAAGCAGAGCAGAGAGCGAGGGTGCCTGGGAGAATAAAATGCCGGAAAGAGAGAGAGAGAGAAGGAATGGAGAGAGGAGGAGAGAGGCACGGTATAAGCTTCGAGTGGGTGGGGTGGCGGGGTTCCTAGGGTATTTCCTGACTGTGAGGTAGAGAGAGAGAGAGCGAGAGAGAGGTGAGGTAGCTGAGCCGGAGAGAGGGAAGGGCCTGAAGCAGAATAAGGCAGAATAAGCTGTGAGGAGGAATAGTAGCAGGACAGGAGTGCTCCCCTGTGAGATCAGAGTGAGAGAGAGAGAGTTGGCAGAGTGTGTATGCCTGGAGGGAGTTAGGAAAGCCAAAGAGGAGGTAAAGACAGGCGGGAGGGGTAGGGGGGCGGGGTGGAGGTTTGCTGAACAAGCGAGGGAAGGAGACAAGGTGTTCGGCGAGGTAGGGAGGGGAAAGAGGCGAAGGAACAGGTCGGCATGCGGTTTGAGTGAGAGGAAAAGACAACAGGGCACACAGCACAGTACAAGTGGGAGGGAGAGGAGGGAGAGTCAAACTGTGTGTGTGTGTGTGTGTGTGTGTGTGTGTTTGCACCTCTGTTTTCCCCAGAAATGTTTCTTGGCAGGGTTGTAAGGCCTCTTAAACATCATTTAGACCATATGGCACTAAAACTCTCTAGGGCAAGCATTACAAATGAAGGGTTTTTTCTTGGTTTGAGAGGCAGCTGCTTTAGGCATGGAAGGTTTTCCTTTCCTTCGTAACAAGTAGCATTCTCTGTCCACAGTGCAATGGGAATAGGTTGTGGAGGCACACTACTACATGCAACTACCATCATAAATGCTGATA
This sequence comes from Centroberyx affinis, assembly GCF_046629955.1. Classification (NCBI taxonomy): domain Eukaryota; kingdom Metazoa; phylum Chordata; class Actinopteri; order Beryciformes; family Berycidae; genus Centroberyx; species Centroberyx affinis. The sequence goes on along the minus strand of NW_027284068.1, from coordinate 146,476 downwards.
AAATCAATTGGATTGGAGAATACTGGCCATATGACGTCTTTGTTGGCTGTTTGTGTGTGTGGATCTCTGTGTGTTTGCTTTTATGTGTGCTCATGTGCTGTGCTAATACAGTTCTTTGTGTGTGTGTGTGTGTGTGTGTGTGTGTGTGTGTGTAATGTCTCTAGTGACATGTTGTCAGTGTTTGATGTTTACACTGTTAATTTGTTGACATTTCTTCATGTCTGTACAGCCGATTAACTGTCTCATAGGACTGGTAAAGAAAACACATTATCATGCACTAAAATGAGGCTACTCACCATATAGCTAAAGGGAGTGCCACCAATTTTAAGAATTCAAATGTTATTCTCATTAGTATTGTAAACATGAAAAACTGTCTCTCAAAGCTTGAACCCAGACAATCATGACTCTGATCTGTGATATAGAGATGTATTCAATGGCTCTGCTGTATTCCAAATGAATGGTGAAACTACAAAGTTTGAATGTTTGACCACATTTTCATATACAAATTAGTTTGATATTACAGTTGATATTACAGTAGTGTTAACCAGACCCAGACCAGAGAATGTTCCCTGATCATCAAAAAATTATGCAGTAGAACTTTGCTAATATGAATCCCTGGCGAACGGAGTCAGTTCGAGCCAGTGAAATGTTCAGATGACTCTGGGGAAAGGTTTATTTGAAATGCCAAGCATGCATGCAGACATATTCCAAAATGTCCTAATTTTCAGTTGAAATGCCTTAATTGCACAATCATGCAAGAAAATACATATTAATGTCCTTTCTTGGATAGTTTTTGCACCAACATATTTTTTTTTATGCATTTAGTCCAGTCATTCTGGATGTTTGTCGTTCAGATAAAATCGATTCTTCTCTGCTGGATATTATCATGCCTCCTCCACCTTTTGCTCATCATTTTTTTTTGAGTGAATCATATAGAAAAAGGAATGAATCATGTAAGAACAAGCAAGCTGTGTATCCAGACTTCAGAATAAAAAGTAGTAGTAGTGACAGTATAGTAAAAGTTCATTTAGGCAAACCTACTGTACTGACCAGCCTACCAAATGGATATAATGAGTAAATCATAATGGGTAAGGATATGTTGAGGTAGATAGAGGTCTCCTGGGGATTTCATGAAGCACACCGTCACATACAGTTTTACACACAAACAAGCACAAAAAACAATGTTGTTGATCTTTCTCCATCTGCGCTGTGTGGCCCAGCACTGTTGGAATTTGCTCTCTACACGCTTTGACAAGCGTGTGTGTGTTTGCGTGTGTGTGTGGAACATCCATGGTCAGGAATCTATGATGAAGTCAGCTGTAAGCACATATTTCTGAGCTTAAATCCAAGCAGTTAAGGTTCATACTGTCATGTGTCCTGGCTCTCATACAGTAAGACACAAACCTATGCACCCACACAAGCTGTTTTACATGAGAGAAGGGAAGCTTTAGTTCTTTTGCTCTCTAGCTGTGTGTGTGTGTGTGTGTGTGTGTGTGTGTGTGTGTCTATATGCACGTGTGTGTGTGGGAGGGGAGACCTTAAATGCTTTGATTCAATCTCAGAACAGAAATATGTGCGTACGGGTGACATCACCAAAGATTGCTGAGCCCCGGTTGTCTCAACCACTCTCACATATACAGGCAAACACAAGCTTTCCTCCATTTGAAGTTCAGACAAGGCAGAGGTACATTTAGGATGCTTGTGTGGGAGGGTGTGAACGTGAGAGAGAGATGTGGAATTAAAGAGAGAGAGAACAAGAACGAGACATTTCTACTCTATATTCTCCCCATAGAATGAAAAGGCCTGCAGCCGTTCATGGTAGTTCCTCCTTTCTCTCTGCCACTGCCTTATGAGGCAATCTCTTTACCTGTTTTCCGAAATGGCAGAGAGTTGGATATCATTTATATCATTTGGGGCATAAATGAAGACAAAGACACAGTGGGATAAATACATCTACTGAAAGGCAAGGAAATAATTGTGAGTAAAAGGGAATGAAAGGCAGTGGGAGAAATAAGATGTAGACAGGGGTTTTGTGTGCTTAGATGATTATGAGGAGGCAAGCTAAATTCATTAAAGGGAGGGAGACAGCTCTATTGGGTCCTATCTCCTTTCTCTCCCACTGCTGCCTTAATGGCCTTGTCTTTTCCTCATTCTTCCCCGCTTATTCTTCTTAATTGCCCTCTTCTCTTCTGTTCCCCTCCCTTCTGTTCTCTTGGTCTGGATGTTATGAAATCAAACCCGTTCCACATCAAAACATCAACTTCTCTTGATCATTTTAATCACACTAAGGAAATCCTCCCTCTGGGTTTTAAAGGGAAAGGAAAGATGGAACATTTGCATTGAATCAATGCCAAGTCTAGTGTGTGTGTGTCTGTGTGTGTGTGTGTGTATACGGGGAAAACGTGATCACGATGTGTGTTTGTAATACACTGTCAACACATTATGTCCTTGGATGCGGTGATGGAATGCACGTGTGACAACTTATAGAATTATGATGATGCTCACAGCGATATAGAAGTAATTATAATTTGGTGTTATCATAATTAAAATGCTACTGATGAACGTGATGCATGGATTCACACAAATACAACTAAACACACACACACACACACACACACAAGTAAATGCATTCACACTCGCACAGATACGTAAAAATGCACGCACAAACTCTCTCTCACTCACACACACATCCACACGCACGCACACACACACACACACACACACACACACACACACACACACACACAGACGGTTCCATCCAATCTTCCTGCCCATCTCTGTGCAGCAATGTGTGGCAAAGTTTTTGTTTTTTAATTAAAGCTCTTGTGTTTTCGCTGATAAGACAGCTGATCAAGTGGAGAGTTTCCACATTGTTAGGATTCAGCTCATATACTCAGCACAAACAGCGAAGATGGTGGATGTAGCAATTGCAACCAACATATGGAGTGGGATGGAAGGAGAGGGCAGCTAGGGGTTGAGAAGAGAGAAAAGGATTGAAAGAAAGCAGAGCGCAGAGGGAAGGAGAGTAGTGGAAAACCAAGGAGTGATTACAGTAAGAATACAGAAGGGGGAGGACAAGAGAAAAAGCAAAAGGGGGAAAAAAATGAAATGCCAAAAGAGTTGCCACTGTTTTGTTCTATGATTTCTCCCATTTGTTTGCCACTCTGTTCATACAAAAAAATACTTTTGCTGATCATGCCATTTCTTTCTATCTTTCTTTCTCCCTTTCTTACTTCAATTCTTCCCATTCCTGTCTCTTCCACTACCCCCTCCCTCTCTTACTACCTGCTCTTTTCTACTGAAGCAAAGTGGCTGTTGCACTGTATCTTGGTAGTCAAATGTTGGCCATTAGCTGTCTGTGGGTCATTACAGACTAAAGGAGAAGGATTGTAGTGGCCTTCAAAAGCCCATTTAGCCATTAGTGAATGTGATTCAAAAACATCATCATCAGCAGTTGGTTATAGCAACTGTAATGAATGAATTGGTTTGCCGTGTTTGTCTCTGTTCATCTTTGTGTGGTCTGTGCATGTTCCTGCATTAGGTGTGAATTTGTTTCTTTTGTGCATGCGTGTGTGTGTGTGTGTGTGTGTGTGTGTGTGTGTGTGTGTGTGTGTGTGTGTGTGTGTTCAGACTGCTAAAGTGGCTGCTGTCTTAAAGGCGGTTGGTTGAAAGGTCTCATTGACCTATTACACACACACATGGAAAGGTCAGAAGAGCTTATCTCTGCACACACACACATGTGCACACACACGTACACACACACACACACACACACACACACACACACACACACACACCCACCATCTTATTAGCCTCTTTAGTAGTCAGCAGACACCCAAACCTTTCATCTCCAGGGAAGAGAAATGAAAGACTCTACCTATCCACTTCTTCACTCATCAACCCTACACACTCACTGTATTTTTGCTGCAACATACTCACTCACTCTCTCTCTCTCTCTCTCTCTAGAAACACTTATCTTCTCTTCTCTTCTCTTCTGCCTTTGCTCCTGCATTTTTTTTTTTTTTACTTTTTTTACTCTTTTTTTTTTCTTTTTTTCACTTCACTACTCTAGACAAAGAGAAAGAGTCTGGATTATCTGCGGCTTGTTCCACCAGGAGAGGTAAAGAGGCAGAAAGGCAGAGCGCAGAGTGCGGTTACCAAATGTCTGCTTCTGAGTGGGGGAAGCATAAATCACATTACAGCATTACATTCGGAGGAGAGACAAAGGAGGAAATAAGGTAGAGAGAGAGTGTAAGAGAGGAAATGAAAAAAATAGGTGGAGAGGGTGAGAGGACAGAAGAAAGAGGAGAATGCAATTGAAAAGGAGAAAAGGGTTAAAGGAGAGAGAGATGTAAAGGCTTTCCTGTTACATTTTCCAGCAGCAGAGGCAAAAGGGGGCAAAACACAACATCACAGTGCAGTGACAGTGTAAGTGCAGTTTTCACTATCTGTCTCTTGGATGTGCGTAGGCGAACTCTTACAGTACATGTTGCTGTATTTTGTAGGAGATGTCAAGGCAGTGCGGAACAGTGCTTTCCTTTGTGCAGTGGGTATGTACCGGTGAATAAGCACAGCATGTTTTACTGTCCACTGTTTAGTTGCCAGAGGTAACTAGACACAGCATCACACGCATACATACGTGCACAGGTTTACACACACCCACATAGACCGCAACAGTGCTGTGCTTTCAGCTGTGAGGCACACAGAGTGAAGGCAGCTTCAGCAAGCACTAAGAGGCATTTCTGTTGTTGACAGACTAACTGATAACCTGCTGCTAAGCTGTCCAGATTTTTAAGATTTCAAATTTTAGATGTTATTGCCATAACATCTAAACGTCTAACACGAAGATACAAAACTGGACCCACATGTGCATGTTGTATGTAGGCTACACATGCCACCCACATACACAGTATACCCACTCACACACACACTCATATATGCATGCAAGCATACAGGCACAAACACATGTACCCTCACACACTTGAACTCACAGGCATCAACATGGACACAAACACACACACAAACACACTCACTCACATAAACATGCGTGGATACATGCAATGAACTTGCTCACATTGATTGACTTGAGTTGATTGATTACTTGGAGAATTAATTCAATTACACACTGCTCTCAATTAGAGCAAATGGGAAAATGTGTTTAGCAAGAGCAATTACTGAAAGCTGTAATGATGGTTCAGCCTCATGTTCTGTTACACAGGGGAATACGACTCATCGGTTTGGATGACAAGACTAAACTCCCTGGGGAGAGAGAGATAGAGAGAGAGAGACAGACAGGTGAGAGAAAGTGGATTAAAGTAAAGAGGGAGAGATGGATAAATTGCTTTCTGAGTTTATTGACACTGCAGAGAGAATAAGTTCACAGTCTCTTGGTACTTTGGATACTTAAGGATAATTTTAAATGTAGGAAGGATATTTTTTCTTTGTCTGACACTTCTGAACTTCATAAAGATGGAGGATGGTTCCGGGTTGCCAAAACTGTTCAAGCATTCTGGAGGAATGTGTGCTTAGGCTCATTTTCCTGTTTGGAACATAAATCATTGCCCCAATCGAAGGTCTTTGGCACTCTGAAGAGGGTTCTGTCCTCAAGAGTTAGCCTGTATTTGGCTGCATTCATTGTGCCCTCTCTCCTTACCAGTCTTCCAGTCCCGCTGCTGAGAGCATGATGCTGCCACCATGTTTCACAGTAGGGATGATGTTAGATGAGTGATAAGCTGTGCCTGGGCTCTGCCAGACACAGCATTACTCAGCATTACAGCTGACAAAGTTCAATTTGGGTTTCATCAGACCACAGAAACTTTTGCCTGATATTCTCAGAGTCTTCACATGCCTTTTTGTAAACTTCAGGCTGCTGTCAGGTGCCTTTTTTTTTTTTCCAGGAGTGGCTTTCTTCTGGCCAGTATCTCTTAGGAATTTCTCTCTCTTATCTGGCAAAATCTCTTATCTCTTAGGAACTCTGTAGTTCTGTCAGAGTGGGTCTTGTGTTCTTACTCACCTCCCTAAGGTCCTTCCTTTCTGGTTGTTCAGTTTGGTTGTGTGACCAGCTCTAGAAGGAGTCTGGGTAATCCTGTTTTTGTTTTTCTTTCCATTTTGTTAATGATGGAGCCTGCTGTGCTCTTGCGAACCCTTTAGAAACACTTGAGAAACTCTTTAATACCATTCCCCAAATCTATGCCACATCAAAACTCTGTCTCTGAATTTTATGGACAATTCCTTGGACTTGATGGTATATTTTCTGCTTTGATATGCAGTTATCTGTAAGACCATATATAGACATACCTCTATGTGCTTCATTATAAATGATGTCCAGTCAGTTGACTGGCTGCAGGTGGACTCCAACCAAGTTGTGGAGACATCTGAGGGACATTCAAAGGAATTAGGATGGACCCTAACTGAATTTGGATTGTTACTGCAAAGGAGTTGACTACTTAACTTTTCAGCTTTTCCTTTGTAAATAAACAAATCCTCTTTGACTGAATTCAGGCTTAACAGCACCATGACAAACAGAAAAAAAATTATAAAACCAGCAACAAACTTTCTCACTTGGATCTTACTTCTTACCCTATTTCTTTGTCTCTTACTTTTTCTTAGTTTCATTCACTTCCTCACTCTCGTCTTTTGTAGCTGTGGTTACTGTAGCCCTTGCAATTGAAATGCCATTGCCATGGAAACACAGCCCTTTTCTCTCGCTCTCTCTCCCTCTCTCTGTCCCTCCTTCTCTCTCCATGTCCCTTTGCATCTCTCTTTCTTTTCTCCACCTCTCTGTTTACATACTCATAATAGAACATGGGTGATGTTTTATGGTGTGATGGTTTGAACTGTTTGCTCAGTTTTGTATAGCAATGGGCACTGAATGAAAACCATTGTCGAAAAGAGTAAGATAGGATGATAGATAACCAGGCTTGAGTCACACATGGACATACACACATGCACACAAACAATATGCTATGCATACATATTTTGCATATGCATACATACAGTCATGCGCCACAGAGGCACATGCGAATCCCTGAAGACAAGCTACACACACATGCACATACAAACACACATGTATACCATAGTGTGGACTCAAATGAACTGTAGGTATTAAAAGTTTCCTCTGTCATCACCTTTGAGTTATTTAGTTTAACAAACAAACCTGATATAATATTTTGCCCGGAGCCTTTCTGCCTGATGTTTGTTTTGGACAAGGTTTGTTCCACTGAGATGAGTCTGCTGTCTCATTTTCTACGACTAAAACAGAATTATTTTTTTCTCTCCCTAATGTCCTAAGACACAAAGCACAGTGTTTATATGTCAGCCCTTAAAAGCTTAAGTACTCTGAAAAAAAACCCCAGAAAAGCATTACTTTGTGACAAGGCCAGAACGCTTAGAAAGTCTCTGAACAAAACGTTTGAAAAAAACAGAGCTTATTTCAAGCTTATTTTTTTTTATTAGTCTGAATACATTCAAAGAAAAAAAATGAATGTGTTTGTGTTCAAATCAATTTAATATTACAACCATACAGATAAGTCTGATGGAGAGAAAAACATATACGCGTGCACACATGCAATCAGAGACACACACGTGCACACACACACACACACACACACACACTCACACACACACACACACACACACGCACCTGCACCTGAGCGGCTGTCGACCTGCCCAAATTGGATCACAGTCTTTTAGGAGGTAATGAATTTGTTGGTGCCCCACTATCAAACTAAGCTCACTATAATGTTATTTCGCTGGGAGCATTTCTGCCTGCCTGTGATGTTTTGGACAAGGACTGTCCCATTAACACAAGCTTACTGCCTTGATGTCTACAACTAAAAGAGAAAAGTTGTTTTTCCGCTGTCATATTCTGAGAAACAAAACACAGACTTTAAATCTATGCCAGCCTTTACACGCTTAAAACTTTATTCAGACAGGGAAGAGAAACATTAAGAAAGGAATCATAAGGTAAAAAAGTTCCTTTAAGAAATTTCTTGGTCATAACAGCTTGTGACAGTTTAGAAAGTATCTTTTGTGGGAAGAACACGCGCACACACAAGGAAAAAAACTTAGGTGAAGTAAAATGGATTGGAACGTAAAGACCCTGGCTTTCAGTGAAGCCTGACGAAAAGGACATAAATACATAAACACAGGCTCTCTCTCTCTCTCTCTCTCTCTCTCTCTCTCTCTCTCTCTCTCTCTCTCTCTCTCTCTCCCTCTCTCTCTCTCTCTCTTTCAGTTGTTGTCACTCACTCTCACATGTGCTGACACAGACAGACAGATTTACTCCACACCCTTTCCGCACAGAATCTTTTGACTGAATTGCTTAATTAAATACATTGGGTTGTGCACTTGGGTGTGTGTGTGTGTGAGTGTGTGCGTGCATGCATGTGCGCACTAGCTAATTTGCACTGCCAAATGCCAAATCTCTCTTCCTCTTTGTCTGTCTCCCCTCCCTCCCACTCATCCACACACATGCATGCGCAGAAATACATACAAAAAAATGCACCCTCACAAACATGCCTACACACTCTCACAAACACAAGCACAGAGGAAAGTGTGCAGTCTCACATACCCATGTCTGTCTGAGAGGCTGCCAGGTTGCCCAAATTGGATCACGGTGTCTTCGATGGGACTAGGTGTACCAGTATCAAAGAGATTGAAGGGCTGACAGCCAGCCAAATTAAAGCATTAAACCTTAGCATCTGCCTGGTTCCTGCACAGAGCGGGGCAGGAGGGGGGGGTGTGTGTGGGAGAGAGAGATTATAGAAGAGAGATTATAGGGAGGGGGAAAGACAGGTGGTAGGGAGTGGGAAGCGAAAGAAACAGACACCAGGAGTGGGGTGAGATAGTGAAGATGGAGAGAAAACATTGAGTCAAGTGTGGGAGAGAAAGGGGATGGAGAGAGAGAAAGAGAGAGAGAGAGAGAGAGAGGAGGGAGCAGCAGGTATAAAAGGAGAAGAAAGGGAGAGAGAGAGTTCAGACAAGGGTCAAAAAAGTCATAGCATGTGTTGAGAAGTGCACAGGCTTTGGGGAAACCAAGTTTGTGTGCGTGTGTGTGTGTGTGTGTGTGTAAGTATTATTTAAGTAATTCTGCTAACATCCTACCATCCCATCATAGCATATGTGTGTTAATATACACATATGAACATGCAAATGACTACACACACACACACACACACACACGCGCACACACACACAGCACCTACTGTGGCATGTTGAAAATAGTAAATGTTGAGTGTGCGCATGTAGGTGCTTTGTGTGTGTGTGTGTGTGTGTGTGTGTGTGTGTAGACATAGCATATGTGTGTTAATATACACATACAAGCATGCAAATGACTACACACACACAGCACCTACATGCGCACACTCAACATTTACCATTTTCAACATGCCACAGTAGTTTGTTTTGATCCATCTCTCAAGTGAAAATGCTCTAGGCAAGGACAAAAGGATAAAATCCCCCATCTGTGTGCCATGAATAATATGCATGACATGCACAAGGCTATTGTTTATCATTTTCACATAAAACAATTGTAAAATATTATCATGCTACTTAAAATACACAACCTTACATGACCAAGGCGTTATGTAAATGTGCGTCCCCAAGGCTTTCCCTTCATGTTCTAAATACAGTCTTCAAAATTCAAACTAGTTTACTTTTGTAGCCCAAGTAGTGGTTTCCCGTCTCTGTGCTGGGACACACTGGTGTGCTATGAAGTGAAATTTGAAATTGTCATATTTTAACAGTCAATCTCAAACAATACTGCATTAACTTCATTAAAACCTAATGCAATCAGCCTAGGGTTATGCTTTTTCCCTCTCAACGTTGATGCATTCTGCTCCCTTGCCACGTGTTTATGAGACTATATGTGACATTAGGTATGTCTGAAGTAAGAGCACTGGAGTGGTATCCGTTCAGAACCACTGAACAACATTACTTAGCCTATATAACACAACATTACTTATATTCTGTGCATTAGGAGGAGATACATATACATCCATCACTCATGTTCTGGGAAGCTCGAGCAAGCCACTTACACCCAAATTGCCCCAGTGGAGTTGACCATTGGCTCACGTAAGAAGTACTGCACACCTTCTAGATGTGAATGTGTATAGTTGAATTAAACGTAAAGCAGGGAATAATTACATGTGCTCAGTCAAATCTCCCTTGAGAAGTAACGGACAAAAACAGCTCTGAGATTGGCAATTCATTATATGATTTCATCTGCTTCCTCAAGGTATTTGGCTTTCATCCTCAGTGACAACATACTTCATTTGCTAAATTTGTCAGGCGTGACATTTCCACATATTACATATTTGATGGCAACTTCTGGACTTCAGATGCTGTTGTTCATTACCCCATGGCCTGCTCTGAGTTCAGTTGGATTGATGATGTAGATTAGTTCCTCTGCTGAGGTTTGATGTTTAGAAATCAAGTTATGTTTATGCCTTCAGGATAGAGAGATACAGATGGAAATTTGTTGCAATACAACATCGGATAGTGGAATTCAGAATGTTGCTAGGCTTGATCACTTCTTATAGATAAAGTAACTTGTGTTGCACATCTATACATACACAATGACACGTGTCTATAGTGTGGGTGCTTGTGTGTTACTTTATTTTTTTATATAATGTGTATCTGTATGTGTCCATGTTCTGTGCATTTGTGTTCGTAGAAGCCCAGAATATGTCTCTTTGATCTCTATTTAAACATTACATTGACTTAAGCCACAGTGACAAGTGTAAAGTCTGCCTGCGAAAGATATTGGTGCAACAAATTATGATGTGTCCTCGCTAGCATTGTATGTGCTGTGGTTGTCCGCCCCCCCACATACGCATGCATACACACACACACACACCAAGTAAGCACACAAACATGCATATTTCCAGACACACACTCACACATAAAGTATGCACACATACAAGGGCACAGTTAGGGTGTGAGAAAGCTGGGCAAATTTACATCAGCTATCGGCTAGCTAGATTAACAGGCCATCTAAGGTGAAGCAACAATAGGCAAACAGAGGCTCAGCCATGTTTACCCAACATACCCATTTTCACTTCAAAACAGCTGGATGAATCATTCTGTTTGTAATCCATTCTTGAATGAGTCTTTTCCATTTGTAATTCCATCCCTGCTCATTGATAACCTCTGTAGGAACAGTCATGAATAATTTCTAGAGTCCTAATTCTTTACACAGACAACCAGCAGACGTTTTCCTCTGCTTCTCAGTCTTTATTGCCCTTTATACTGCTGTGACCATTTTAAAAGCTTAAACTGTGATGCATTTCCCCGTGCCTCAGACAGCAGCGTTCTGACTAATCACGGGTGAACGCCTCTAACAGAAACAGCTGAGACAACTGTCGAACCAGCTCTGCAATATGCTGAACTGTGCCACGTATTACTGAGCCATGTAATGCATCATGCCTTGATGAGCTTGATGAGCGCAAAGACAAAACACACAATGACATTGTGAAATACTGTAGCTCTGTAACACGCTATACAGAAGATACACAAGCAGTGGCAGCAATAAAAAAATAAAATAAAAATACGACAATATACACGCAGGGTAGCCATGTTTAATTTTCATATTTGACACCTGCTGACTCACCAAAATGTTTGCCATAGCAGCCAATTTTTGACACAATGTTTTTGCTCCATTTTGGGCATTAGATGTCATTTTTCACTTTTTATCAGAACAGCAATCTGGAAGATTATCACCTTGACCCTATCGCAAATTTAAATGTGATCTAAAATAAGTAAAATGAGCATCTAAAAAAGTCAGCCTTTTTTAGATGCCAGATCATGCAGGATGGAAGGAAGAAGAAAGAGAGAGCAGGCAAGTGTTGGCTCAGGAAAAAAAATATTGCAACCACGCAATGTAATTAAGTAACAAGGAATTAGTCAGGATGTTATTTTAGATGTGGTTAAGGGGTGAGTGTTGAGAAAATGTAACAGAAAATAGAAAGAAAAATCAACAGAAAAATCGTTCTGTGATATCATTATTATTCTAGGTTAAATCCAGGTTTATCCAATATTATGTCTTTCATTTGCTCAGAAAAGCCGCATAAAAAGCTTCTTCTATGATGTGCATTTCCTTTGTGATTACAATAGGTGTTTAAGATAATCATAGGCACAGCTTGCATCTCTGTAGTATTAAATCGATGCATAGATGTTTCACAGTGTTTTTTTTTATTAATGGGAATTATTACACTATTCAGGCTTATCAGGACATCATCTTTGAATTTGAGTTGAAGAACATACCAGAACGCCACACATCCTTTCGTCTTATTGCTTTACAGACTTAGATGTACCCATGTAGTAGAATGGCCCATGTGTATCGATAAATGACATTTTAACCAACTTTTTCTGTGTATTTGCGGGAAACTCTGCTCTAAAGCAAAGTTGTGGTTTTGAAATGGTCTTGTCTCTGGTTGACTTCACTTTATTATTCCAGATTTTTCCCCTGTCTTTTCCCTCTCTCAGCATTGTTGAGCTCCTATCAATACTCGCTCTGTCTCTCGCTGCATTGTCACACTGCTGTCATTCTGTCTCCAACTCGCCCACCTGCTCTCTTCCATTGTCTCTATCTGCTATTTCTCTCTCTCTCTCTCTCTCACTTGTCATATATCTCCTTCACTGAGCTCTAGCTATCTATGCTTATGTAAGGCAGACTGATACAATATGGAAAGTGTGTAACTCCTAACTTGCACACACACACACACACACACACACACCATACATGCATGTACATACAATATATATATGCTGTGTGTGTGTGTGTGTGTGTGTCTGAGAGAAGGTAATGGCATATAGGAGGCCTACAGCTGTGTTTTCAAGCCTACAGGTGCACATAGAACAGCTGCTTGCTCGTGAGAAAGAAACTATGAATAGAACAATGCTGTCACATGATGAAATATGCATGTATAGAGGAGAGGGGAAGAGTCGAGAAAAACAGGAGAAGAAAATGAGGAAGAGAGGACAAGAATAGGAGGGATAAGCGGAGGAGAGGAAAGACGGGAGAACAGAGAAGAGAAAAGAAGGGAATCAAGTCTTGACTGGTGAAGAAGGCAGGGGAAATATAGGGGAGTGCAGAGTTTATTGGAGTGTTTTGATTAGGAGTGTCAGTGGGTCCCAGTCAACCTTTTTTTTTTCTATTACTGGAAAGCGAGTATTTAGCTATTAGAGATATAAAGGCCACACACCAGTTCCCACCAGTTCCACCATCCCACCAGCTGCAGCCACAGGCGACTGAAAGAGTTTTTGATCAGCAGTTTATTGTAGAATTGGTCTATAAGACGTCACCTGGCAGCGATCACATAAAACACACAGCCACCAGTATCAGTGGTGATACAGAGGCAGCCTCTATTCACTACCACACAGGTAGTTGGTGTGTGTGTGTGTGTGTGTAAGGGTGTGATGTCGCTGAGGACATAGTAATCAAGCTCATCGATCTAGGAGTCTGCTACACCTCCAGAAACATTATGAGGATGTTAACACTGATGGGGGAAGAAAAGACAGAGACTTGACTCTAATTTATATCCATTCAACATGGAATGCACAGACACACACACAAATGTGCACGCACGCACGCACAAACACACACACACACACACACACACACACACACACACACACACACACACTCTGCTGAAGGGAAATCAACATCATATTTAATGTCACTCAACACAATGCAGATTTGGGGGACGTGTTGGTGTATGCATGTGTTTGTCCGCCATGTCTGACAACCACCTTTGGGTAATATGCCACGCCAAAGACCACGCCCCCTTTTGGCCAATCGTCATAAAAAGTTAATCAGTTCTTCCTTGGCCCATAACCAACCTTCATACCAAGTTTTGTGCAAATCTGTGCCAAACTTTTTGAGATATCCTGCTAACAGACGGACGGACGGACAAAGACACAGACGCAGGTGAAACATTATGTCCTTGGTGGAGGAAATTATGTTCACAGTGTTAAAACAATATCCCATTATACATGGAGCCAAATAAATCCAGTAGGAGAATGTTTTATTTTCATTTAATAAAACGTCATAAATAGAAAAGAAAAAAAAATTGTCAGGGAAAAAAAGATGATTGTTAAAACATGTCTCAACTTTTTGGAAATGTAGGTCAGAGGAAAGAAATCTTTTGAACGCTGGAATATTTCCAATTTCTGGAATAAAGCCTTTCTAAAAATTGAAACTTGTACTCTCACATAAGCAGATTCAATTAGTTTTGACCTGGTGGCAACCTGCGATTTGGATCCAACTGTACCAGGAATCTACTGTAATACAGTGGTTATAAAACATATTCACCCTGCACTTTGTACATTGTACATTTTGTCCTACAAAATTCCTTCAGAATAGTTTTGGTGTGAAACCTATGTACTCTATCAAAGTGGGATAAATAATCAAGAAGTTATGTGAAAATATTAAATTCCAATTTCAGATGATTTTGTATGTTTTTCCTTTTAGTATTCTAATTTTGTCTTTCTTGTGATGAATGTCCTTTTAATCAAATCTTAGTGGGACTTCAGGGTGTAGGTTTAGTCAGCGTAAAATACCTGTTTCACTTCTGAGTTCCTGGTGTTTTAAAGAAAAATTAAATTCCATGAAATTTCCATCACTATCTATGAAAACACAGATGTGCATACTTTCAGTTACTTTATCTCCTCTATTTTACTGTGAAATTGAATTCATAAATTGGACAGAACAATAGCTACAGAAAACTGCTTCCTTTGTCCAGAAAGTGTAAAAGTCAAATTAAAACTCAAATGAAAACTATTCATAACCACCAAGGGAATCTCCTTTGTTTTGAGCAATTTAAAATCAACACCAATGGCTTTCCCAACTTCATCTGTTCACTGAAGTGGAGTGTGTCTATGTTTTTTGTTCATAACCTCTTTTTGATAGCATATTAATATTAAAGCAAGATAAGATAATTCATTTCCCCTCCGATTTTCCCTCGGTGACATGTTTTTTTCTAAAATGATTCACCAAAATATATAAACAATTGACAGAAAGCAACAACAAAAATGTTTACAATATATGGAAGTCAAAACAGAATAACCAAACAAACCAACATTTAACTTGGCTCATAATTGGCTTATAATCCAGTCCTGCCAGAGGGATGTTTCCAGTGAGACAACATCTCCAATCAAACTTTGAGCGTCAGAAGTCAATTAGTTTTCTTCAGGGGGTCACACAAACAACCACTCAACAATGTGCCGCTCATTAAAGCAATCAGTGTTTTGGTAAACACATCAAATTCAAATTAATTTTAAGAAATGAAGCAGCAAAAAAAAGAACATTTGTTATTTTCTTTGTCAATACACAGTATGGTGTATGTACTTTTTTCATTTCATTTTTAATGAGTCTTCACTATCCTTGTGAGACGCAATTAGAACATTTGTATACAAGTGTGTGTGTGTGTGTGTGTGTGTGTGTGTGTGTGTGTGTGTGTGTATATGTGTGTCTGTGTATGAGCACCCATGTGTGTTTCTAGCTGTCTGACTCTCAGTGGTGGTTTGTCTCTTGTTCCACTCCCACCAAGCTGTTTGTGCCACTCAGCAGCGCAACACTAAAAGCTGTTAGTGTTATTGTTGTTTTGAAGCATTTAACTACAGTTGGCATTCCATGTTGTTCCCAGTCTCCTATATTCTAAGTACTAATAAGTATCAGTCAGCTTGAACCTGTTGAGATGGGAGTCACATGCTATTCAGTAGGAGTTAATACCTCAGACCATTTGACGTCTGTTTCCATTAGTGAGGTATTTGCGAGCCACTTGGTGCCAATTCATCACTGCTGTTGGTATCCTGTGTATCTGAAAGTGCTGTGAACACCTGAAGAGCCTCTTCCTCCTCCTTTTCTGACACTGGCTCCTCAAGTGTCCTTGCTGCCTAATGGCATCATAAATTACATCTAATGATTTTTCAAAGAAGGTTATTGAGTATAATGGATGTCTCTGTAATAAATAAACAATAAATTAGCACAAGATTGCTTCCTAATATTTCAGTATTGGCAAAAAGATGCAACAGACAGATAATATTCTGAGGTTTCAACTGCTTTGAAGGCAAGCATCACATATGTTAAAAATATCAGTATTTAACTTTTAATATTGACCTTTAAATATTGACCCATACTGATGCATTAGCTTAGGAAAGACATAAAGAGTATGGTTAAAATGAACCAAAATAATGGCTCGTCACAACCATAGGTTCTCATTGCTGGGTAGAGATAGCAAGGGTCAAATGGGTCAAAATTTTGAATCAGTCAATTTAAAACCGAATATGAAGATGGTGGGTATTCTTCTGCAATGAAACATCTGTGATGGGAAGAGTCCACTTAATAACCCCTCTCTCACCCACTCTCTTTCTTTTATCATCCACGCTAGATTTCAACATAGGTGCTGCACCTTAAAATGGCACAAGGAATAGATACATCAAATGCCCAAACCCATTTCTGGGATATTGTCAATC